>NW_026700324.1:0-51566 GCF_030435755.1 Ochotona princeps | reverse complement strand
ATGGAGTTGTTCTCCCACAAGAACCACTCGGCTGATCCTTCTTCAATATGCCCTTCACCAACATGCAGTGTTTCCTTGATTGAATTAGCTCTCATACAAATATTTGCGTCTAGAGCCTTTGCATTGAGGGCTATCTGAAAACAGCTGTGGCGCTGAAGTTGCCTGTCAATGTGGAGTTGGTGGCATGTGAAACCCGCATGTGGAGCATTCGTTTGTGTGGGATGCTCTACCAGGTTCATTCCTAGATAATGCACTCAACGGGCACTAAGCATAGAGTGTGAAAACTGAGTTTCCTTGAGAGCTGCTTGGAAGCCTGATGGTGTGTGAAGTTAGTGAGCCAAATGGAGTTGTTCTCCCACAAGAACCACTCGGCTGATCCTTCTTCAATATGCCCTTCACCAACATGCAGTGTTTCCTTGATTGAATTAGCTCTCACACCAATATTTGCGTCTAGAGCCTTTGCATTGAGGGCTATCTGAAAACGGCTGTGGCGCTGAAGTTGCCTGTCAATGTGGAGTTGGTTGCATGTGAAACCCGCATGTGGAGCATTCGTTTGTGTGGCATGCTCTACCAGGTTCATTCCTAGATAATGCACTCAAAGGGCACTAAGCATAGAGTGTGAAAACTGAGTTTCCTTGAGAGCTGCTTGGAAGCCTGATGGTGTGTGAAGTTAGTGAGCCAAATGGAGTTGTTCTCCCACAAGAACCACTCGGCTGATCCTTCTTCAATATGCCCTTCACCAACATGCAGTGTTTCCTTGATTGAATTAGCTCTCACACCAATATTTGCGTCTAGAGCCTTTGCATTGAGGGCTATCTGAAAACGGCTGTGGCGCTGAAGTTGCGTGAGAATGTGGAGTTGTTGGCATGTGAAACCCGCATGTGGAGCATTCGTTTGTGTGGGATGCTCTACCAGGTTCATTCCTAGATAATGCACTCAAAGGGCACTAAGCATAGAGTGTGAAAACTGAGTTTCCTTGAGAGCTGCTTGGAAGCCTGATGGTGTGTGAAGTTAGTGAACCAAATGGAGTTGTTCTCCCACAAGAACCACTCGGCTGATCCTTCTTCAATATGCCCTTCACCAACATGCAGTGTTTCCTTGATTGAAATAGCTCTCACACCAATATTTGTGTCTAGAGCCTTTTCATTGAGGGCTATCTGAAAACGGCTGTGGCGCTGAAGTTGCCTGAGAATGTGGAGTTGGTGGCATGTGAAACCCGCATGTGGAGCATTCGTTTGTGTGGGATGCTCTACCAGGTTCATTTCAGTCCTAGGTACTCAAAGGGCACTAAGCATAGAGTGTGAAAACTGAGTTTCCTTGAGAGCTGCTTGGAAGCCTGATGGTGTGTGAAGTTAGTGAGCCAAATGGAGTTGTTCTCCCACAAGAACCACTCGGCTGATCCTTCTTCAATATGCCCTTCACCAACATGCAGTGTTTCCTTGATTGAATTAGCTCTCACACCAATATTTGCGTCTAGAGCCTTTGCATTGAGGGCTATCTGAAAACGGATGAGGCGCCGAAGTTGCCTGTCAATGTGGAGTTGGTGGCATGTGAAACCCGCATGTGGAGCATTCGTTTGTGTGGCATGCTCTACCAGGTTCATTCCTAGATAATGCACTCAAAGGGCACTAAGCATAGAGTGTGAAAACTGAGTTTCCTTGAGAGCTGCTTGGAAGCCTGATGGTGTGTGAAGTTAGTGAGCCAAATGGAGTTGTTCTCCCACAAGAACCACTCGGCTGATCCTTCTTCAATATGCCCTTCACCAACATGCAGTGTTTCCTTGATTGAATTAACTCTCACACCAATATTTGCGTCTAGAGCCTTTGCATTGAGGGCTACCTGAAAACGGTTGTGGTGCTGAAGTTGCCTGTGAATGTGGAGTTGGTGGCATGTGAAAACCGCATGTGGAGCATTCGTTTGTGTGGCATGCTCTACCAGGTTCATTCCTAGATAATGCACTCAAAGGGTACTAAGGATAGAGTGTAAAAACTGAATTTCCTTGAGAGCTGCTTGGAAGCCTGATGGTGTGTGAAGTTAGTGAGCCAAATGGAGTTGTTCTCCCACAAGAACCACTCGGCTGATCCTTCTTCAATATGCCCTTCACCAACATGCAGTGTTTCCTTGATTGAATTAGCTCTCACACCAATATTTGCGTCTAGAGCCTTTGCATTGAGGGCTATCTGAAAACGGCTGTGGCGCTGAAGTTGCCTGAGAATGTGGAGTTGGTGGCATGTGAAACCCGCATGTGGAGCATTCGTTTGTGTGGGATGCTCTACCAGGTTCATTCCTAGATAATGCACTCAAAGGGCACTAAGCATAGAGTGTGAAAACTGAGTTTCCTTGAGAGCTGCTTGGAAGCTTGATGGTGTGTGAAGTTAGTGAGCCAAATGGAGTTGTTCTCCCACAAGAACAACTCGGCTGATCCTTCTTCAATATGCCCTTCACCAACATGCAGTGTTTCCTTGATTGAATTAACTCTCACACCAATATTTGCGTCTAGAGCCTTTGCATTGAGGGCTATGTGAAAACGGTTGTGGTGCTGAAGTTGCCTGTGAATGTGGAGTTGGTGGCATGTGAAACCCGCATGTGGAGCATTCGTTTGTGTGGGATGCTCTACCAGGTTCATTCCTAGATAATGCACTCAAAGGGCACTAAGCATAGAGTGTGAAAACTGAGTTTCCTTGAGAGCTGCTTGGAAGCCTGATGGTGTGTGAAGTTAGTGAGCCAAATGGAGTTGTTCTCCCACAAGAACCACTCGGCTGATCCTTCTTCAATATGCCCTTCACCAACATGCAGTGTTTCCTTGATTGAATTAGCTCTCACACCAATATTTGCGTCTAGAGCCTTTGCATTGAGGGCTATCTGAAAACGGCTGTGGCGCTAAAGTTGCGTGTCAATGTGGAGTTGGTGGCATGTGGAACCCGCATGTGGAGTATTCGTTTGTGTGGCATGCTCTACCAGGTTCATTCCTAGATAATGCACTCAAAGGGCACTAAGCATAGAGTGTGAAAACTGAGTTTCCTTGAGAGCTGCTTGGAAGCCTGATGGTGTGTGAAGTTAGTGAGCCAAATGGAGTTGTTCTCCCACAAGAACCACTCGGCTGATCCTTCTTCAATATGCCCTTCACCAACATGCAGTGTTTCCTTGATTGAATTAGCTCTCACACCAATATTTGTGTCTAGAGTCTTTGCATTGAGGGCTATCTGAAAACGGTTGTGGCGCTGAAGTTGCCTGTGAATGTGGAGTTGGTTGCATGTGAAACCCACGTGTGGAGCATTCGTTTGTGTGGGATGCTCACCAAGCTTCATTTCAGTCCTAGGCACTCAAAGGGCACTAAGCATAGAGTGTGAAAACTGAGTTTCCTTGAGAGCTGCTTGGAAGCTTGATGGTGTGTGAAGTTAGTGAGCCAAATGGAGTTGTTCTCCCACAAGAACCACTCGGCTGATCCTTCTTCAATATGCCCTTCACCAACATGCAGTGTTTCCTTGATTGAATTAGCTCTCACACCAATATTTGTGTCTAGAGCCTTTGCACTGAGGGCTATCTGAAAACGGCTGTGGCGCTCAAGTTGCCTGTGAATGTGGAGTTGGTGGCATGTGAAACCCGCATGTGGATCATTCGTTTGTGTGGGATGCTCTACCAGGTTCATTCCTAGATAATGCACTCAAAGGGCATTAAGCATAGAGTGTGAAAACTGACTTTCCTTGAGAGCTGCTTGGAAGCCTGATGGTGTGTGAAGTTAGTGAGCCAAATGGAGTTGTTCTCCCACAAGAACCACTCGGCTGATCCTTCTTCAATAAGCCCTTCACCAACATGCAGTGTTTCCTTGATTGAATTAGCTCTCACACCAATATTTGAGTCTAGAGCCTTTGCATTGAGGGCTATCTGAAAACGGCTGTGGCGCTGAAGTTGCCTGAGAATGTGGAGTTGGTGGCATGTGAAACCCGCATGTGGAGCATTCGTTTGTGTGGGATGCTCTACCAGGTTCATTCCTAGATAATGCACTCAAAGGGTACTAAGCATAGAGTGTAAAACTGAATTTCCTTGAGAGCTGCTTGGAAGCCTGATGGTGTGTGAAGTTAGTGAGCCAAATGGAGTTGTTCTCCCACAAGAACCACTCGGCTGATCCTTCTTCAATAAGCCCTTCACCAACATGCAGTGTTTCCTTGATTGAATTAGCTCTCACACCAATATTTGAGTCTAGAGCCTTTGCATTGAGGGCTATCTGAAAACGGCTGTGGCGCTGAAGTTGCCTGAGAATGTGGAGTTGGTGGCATGTGAAACCCGCATGTGGAGCATTCGTTTGTGTGGGATGCTCTACCAGGTTCATTCCTAGATAATGCACTCAAAGGGCACTAAGCATAGAGTGTGAAAACTGAGTTTCCTTGAGAGCTGCTTGGAAGCCTGATGGTGTGTGAAGTTAGTGAGCCAAATGGAGTTGTTCTCCCACAAGAACCACTCGGCTGATCCTTCTTCAATATGCCCTTCACCAACATGCAGTGTTTCCTTGATTGAATTAGCTCTCACAGCAATATTTGCGTCTAGAGCCTTTGCATTGAGGGCTATCTGAAAACGACTGTGGCGCTGAAGTTGCCTGTGAATGTGGAGTTGGTGGCATGTGAAACCCGCATGTGGAGCATTCGTTTGTGTGGGATGCTCACCAAGCTTCATTTCAGTCCTAGGCACTCAAAGGGCACTAAGCATAGAGTGTGAAAACTGAGTTTCCTTGAGAGCTGCTTGGAAGCCTGATGGTGTGTGAAGTTAGTGAGCCAAATGGAGTTGTTCTCCCACAAGAACCACTCGGCTGATCCTTCTTCAATATGCCCTTCACCAACATGCAGTGTTTCCTTCATTGAATTAGCTCTCACACCAATATTTGTGTCTAGAGCCTTTGCATTGAGGGCTATCTGAAAACGATTGTGGCGCTGAAGTTGCCTGTGAATGTGGAGTTGGTGGCATGTGAAACCCGCGTGTGGAGCATTCGTTTGTGTGGGATGCTCACCAAGCTTCATTTCAGTCCTAGGCACTCAAAGGGCACTAAGCATAGAGTGTGAAAACTGAGTTTCCTTGAGAGCTGCTTGGAAGCTTGATGGTGTGTGAAGTTAGTGAGCCAAATGGAGTTGTTCTCCCACAAGAACCACTCGGCTGATCCTTCTTCAATATGCCCTTCACCAACATGCAGTGTTTCCTTGATTGAATTAGCTCTCACACCAATATTTGCGTCTAGAGCCTTTGCATTGAGGGCTATCTGAAAACGGCCGTGGCGCTGAAGTTGCCTGTGAATGTGGAGTTGGTGGCATGTGAAACCCGCATGTGGATCATTCGTTTGTGTGGGATGCTCTACCAGGTTCATTCCTAGATAATGCACTCAAAGGGCACTAAGCATAGAGTGTGAAAACTGAGTTTCCTTGAGAGCTGCTTGGAAGCCTGATGGTGTGTGAAGTTAGTGAGCCAAATGGAGTTGTTCTCCCACAAGAACCACTCGGCTGATCCTTCTTCAATATGCCCTTCACCAACATGCAGTGTTTCCTTGATTGAATTAGCTGTCACACCAATATTTGCGTCTAGAGCCTTTGTATTGAGGAATATCTGAAAACGGTTGTGGCGCTGAAGATGCCTATGAATGTGGAGTTGGTGGCATGTGAAACCCGCATGTGGAGCATTCGTTTGTGTGGGATGCTCTACCAGGTTCTTTTCAGTCCTAGGCACTCAAAGGGCACTAAGCATAGAGTGTGAAAACTGAGTTTCCTTGAGAGCTGCTTGGAAGCCTGATGGTGTGTGAAGTTAGTGAGCCAAATGGAGTTGTTCTCCCACAAGAACCACTCGGCCGATCCTTCTTCAATATGCCCTTCACCAACATGCAGTGTTTCCTTGATTGAATTAGCTCTCACACCAATATTTGCGTCTAGAGCCTTTGCATTGAGGGCTATCTGAAAACGGCTGTGGCGCTGAGGTTGCCTGTGAATGTGAAGTTGGTGGCATGTGAAACCCGCATGTGGAGCATTCGTTTGTGTGGGATGCTCTACCAGGTTCATTCCTAGATAATGCACTCAAAGGGCACTAAGCATAGAGTGTGAAAACTGAGTTTCCTTGAGAGCTGCTTGGAAGCCTGATGGTGTGTGAAGTTAGTGAGCCAAATGGAGTTGTTCTCCCACAAGAACCACTCGGCTGATCCTTCTTCAATATGCCCTTCACCAACATGCAGTGTTTCCTTGATTGAATTAGCTCTCACACCAATATTTGCGTCTAGAGCCTTTGCATTGAGGGCTATCTGAAAACGGCCGTGGCGCTGAAGTTGCCTGTCAATGTGGAGTTGGTGGCATGTGAAACCCGCATGTGGAGCATTCGTTTGTGTGGGATGCTCTACCAGGTTCATTCCTAGATAATGCACTCAAAGGGCACTAAGCATAGAGTGTGAAAACTGAGTTTCCTTGAGAGCTGCTTGGAAGCCTGATGGTGTGTGAAGTTAGTGAGCCAAATGGAGTTGTTCTCCCACAAGAACCACTCGGCTGATCCTTCTTCAATATGCCCTTCACCAACATGCAGTGTTTCCTTGATTGAATTAGCTCTCATACCAATGTTTGCGTCTAGAGCCTTTGCATTGAGGGCTATCTGAAAATGGCTGTGGCGCTGAAGTTGCCTGTGAATGTTGAGTTGGTGGCATGTGAAACCCGCATGTGGAGCATTCGTTTGTGTGGGATGCTCTACCAGGTTCATTCCTAGATAATGCACTCAAAGGGCACTAAGCATAGAGTGTGAAAACTGAGTTTCCTTGAGAGCTGCTTGGAAGCCTGATGGTGTGTGAAGTTAGTGAGCCAAATGGAGTTGTTCTCCCACAAGAACCACTCGGCTGATCCTTCTTCAATATGCCCTTCACCAACATGCAGTGTTTCCTTGATTGAATTAGCTCTCACACCAATATTTGCGTCTAGAGCCTTTGCATTGAGGGCTATCTGAAAACGGCTGTGGCGCTGAAGTTGCCTGTGAATGTGGAGTTGTTGGCATGTGAAACCAGCATGTGGAGCATTCGTTTGTGTGGCATGCTCACCAAGCTTCATTTCAGTCCTAGGCACTCAAAGGGTACTAAGCATAGAGTGTGAAAACTGAGTTTCCTTGAGAGCTGCTTGGAAGCCTGATGGTGTGTGAAGTTAGTGAGCCAAATGGAGTTGTTCTCCCACAAGAACCACTCGGCTGATCCTTCTTCAATATGCCCTTCACCAGCATGCAGTGTTTCCTTGATTGAATTAGCTCTCACACCAATATTTGTGTCTAGAGCCTTTGCATTGAGGACTATCTGAAAACGGCTGTGGCGCTGAAGTTGCCTGTGAATGTGGAGTTGGTGGCATGTGAAACCCGCATGTGGAGCATTCGTTTGTGTGGGATGCTCTACCAGCTTCATTTCAGTCCTAGGCACTCAAAAGGGCACTAAGCATAGAGTGTGAAAACTGAGTTTCCTTGAGAGCTGCTTGGAAGCTTGATGGTGTGTGAAGTTAGTGAGCCAAATGGAGTTGTTCTCCCACAAGAACCACTCGGCTGATCCTTCTTCAATATGCCCTTCACCAACATGCAGTGTTTCCTTGATTGAATTAGCTCTCACACCAATATTTGCGTCTAGAGCCTTTGCATTGAGGGCTATCTGAAAACGGCTGTGGCACTGAAGTTGCCTGTGAATGTGGAGTTGGTGGCATGTGAAACCAGCATGTGGAGCATTCGTTTGTGTGGGATGCTCTACCAGGTTCATTCCTAGATAATGCACTCAAAGGGCACGAAGCATAGAGTGTGAAAACTGAGTTTCCTTGAGAGATGCTTGGAAGCCTGATGGTGTGTGAAGTTAGTGAGCCAAATGGAGTTGTTCTCCCACAAGAACCACTCGGCTGATCCTTCTTCAATATGCCCTTCACCAACATGCAGTGTTTCCTTGATTGAATTAGCTCTCACACCAATATTTGCGTCTAGAGCCTTTGCATTGAGGGCTATCTGAAAACGGCTGTGGCGCTGAAGTTGCCTGTGAATGTGGAGTTGGTGGCATGTGAAACCCGCATGTGGAGCATTCGTTTGTGTGGCATGCTCACCAAGCTTCATTTCAGTCCTAGGCACTCAAAGGGTACTAAGCATAGAGTGTGAAAACTGAGTTTCCTTGAGAGCTGCTTGGAAGCTTGATGGTGTGTGAAGTTAGTGAGCCAAATGGAGTTGTTCTCCCACAAGAACCACTCGGCTGATCCTTCTTCAATATGCCCTTCACCAGCATGCAGTGTTTCCTTGATTGAATTAGCTCTCACACCAATATTTGTGTCTAGAGCCTTTGCATTGAGGACTATCTGAAAACGGCTGTGGCGCTGAAGTTGCCTGTGAATGTGGAGTTGGTGGCATGTGAAACCCGCATGTGGAGCATTCGTTTGTGTGGGATGCTCTACCAGCTTCATTTCAGTCCTAGGCACTCAAAGGGCACTAAGCATAGAGTGTGAAAACTGAGTTTCCTTGAGAGCTGCTTGGAAGCTTGATGGTGTGTGAAGTTAGTGAGCCAAATGGAGTTGTTCTCCCACAAGAACCACTCGGCTGATCCTTCTTCAATATGCCCTTCACCAACATGCAGTGTTTCCTTGATTGAATTAGCTCTCACACCAATATTTGCGTCTAGAGCCTTTGCATTGAGGGCTATCTGAAAACGGCTGTGGCGCTCAAGTTGCCTGTGAATGTGGAGTTGGTGGCATGTGAAACCCGCATGTGGAGAATTCGTTTGTGTGGGATGCTCTACCAGGTTCATTCCTAGATAATGCACTCAAAGGGCACTAAGCATAGAGTGTGAAAACTGAGTTTCCTTGAGAGCTGCTTGGAAGCCTGATGGTGTGTGAAGTTAGTGAGCCAAATGGAGTTGTTCTCCCACAAGAACCACTCGGCTGATCCTTCTTCAATATGCCCTTCACCAACATGCAGTGTTTCCTTGATTGAATTAGCTCTCACACCAATATTTGTGTCTAGAGCCTTTGCATTGAGGGCTATCTGAAAACGGCTGTGGCGCTATAGTTGCCTGTCAATGTGGAGTTGGTGGCATGTGAAACCCGCATGTGGAGCATTCGTTTGTGTGGGATGCTCACCAAGCTTCATTTCAGTCCTAGGTACTCAAAGGGCACGAAGCATAGAGTGTGAAAACTGAGTTTCCTTGAGAGCTGCTTGCAAGCCTGATGGTGTGTGAAGTTAGGGAGCCAAATGGAGTTGTTCTCCCACAAGAACCACTCGGCTGATCCTTCTTCAATATGCCCTTCACCAACATGCAGTGTTTCCTTGATTGAATTAGCTCTCACACCAATATTTGCGTCTAGAGCCTTTGCATTGAGGGCTATCTGAAAACGGTAGTGGCGCTGAAGTTGCCTGTGAATGTGGAGTTGGTGGCATGTGAAAACCGCATGTGGAGCATTCGTTTGTGTGGGATGCTCTACCAGGTTCATTCCTAGATAATGCACTCAAACGGCACTAAGCATAGAGTGTGAAAACTGAGTTTCCTTGAGAGCTGCTTGGAAGCCTAATGGTGTGTGAAGTTAGCGAGCCAAATGGAGTTGTTCTCCCACAAGAACCACTCGGCTGATCCTTCTTCAATATGCCCTTCACCAACATGCAGTGTTTCCTTGATTGAATTAGCTCTCACACCAATATTTGTGTCTAGAGCCTTTGCATTGAGGGCTATCTGAAAACGGCTGTGGCACTGAAGTTGCCTGTGAATGTGGAGTTGGTGGCATGTGAAACCCGCATGTGGAGCATTCGTTTGTGTGGGATGCTCTACCAGGTTCATTCCTAGATAATGCACTCAAAGGGCACTAAGCATAGAGTGTGAAAACTGAGTTTCCTTGAGAGCTGCTTGCAAGCCTGATGGTGTGTGAAGTTAGTGAGCCAAATGGAGTTGTTCTCCCACAAGAACCACTCGGCTGATCCTTCTTCAATATGCCCTTCACCAACATGCAGTGTTTCCTTGATTGAATTAGCTCTCACACCAATATTTGCGTCTAGAGCCTTTGCATTGAGGGCTATCTAAAACGGTAGTGGCGCTGAAGTTGCCTGTGAATGTGGAGTTGGTGGCATGTGAAACCCGCATGTGGAGCATTCGTTTGTGTGGGATGCTCTACCAGGTTCATTCCTAGATAATGCACTCAAAGGGCACTAAGCATAGAGTGTGAAAACTGAGTTTCCTTGAGAGCTGCTTGGAAGCCTGATGGTGTGTGAAGTTAGTGAGCCAAATGGAGTTGTTCTCCCACAAGAACCACTCGGCTGATCCTTCTTCAATATGCCCTTCACCAACATGCAGTGTTTCCTTGATTGAATTAGCTCTCACACACATATTTGTGTCTAGAGCCTTTACATTGAGGGCTATCTGAAAACGGTAGTGGCGCTGAAGTTGCCTGTCAATGTGGAGTTGGTGGCATGTGAAACCCGCATGTGGAGCATTCGTTTGTGTGGGATGCTCTACCAGGTTCATTCCTAGATAATGCACTCAAAGGGCACGAAGCATAGAGTGTGAAAACTGAGTTTCCTTGAGAGCTGCTTGGAAGCCTGATGGTGTGTGAAGTTAGTGAGCCAAATGGAGTTGTTCTCCCACAAGAACCACTCGGCTGATCCTTCTTCAATATGCCCTTCACCAACATGCAGTGTTTCCTTGATTGAATTAGCTCTCACACCAATATTTGCGTCTAGAGCCTTTGCATTGAGGGCTATCTGAAAACAACTGTGGCGCTGAAGTTGCCTGTCAATGTGGAGTTGGTGGCATGTGAAACCCGCATGTGGAGCATTCGTTTGTGTGGGATGCTCACCAAGCTTCATTTCAGTTCTAGGTACTCAAAGGGGACTAAGCATAGAGTGTGAAAACTGAGTTTCCTTGAGAGCTGCTTGGAAGCCTAATGGTGTGTGAAGTTAGTGAGCCAAATGGAGTTGTTCTCCCACAAGAACCACTCGGCTGATCCTTCTTCAATATGCCCTTCACCAACATGCAGTGTTTCCTTGATTGAATTAGCTCTCACACCAATATTTGCGCCTAGAGCCTTTGTATTGAGGGCTATCTGAAAACGGCTGTGGCACTGAAGTTGCCTGTGAATGTGGAGTTGGTGGCATGTGAAACCCGCATGTGGAGCATTCGTTTGTGTGGGATGCTCTACCAGGTTCATTCCTAGATAATGCACTCAAAGGGCACTAAGCATAGAGTGTGAAAACTGAGTTTCCTTGAGAGCTGCTTGGAAGCCTGATGGTGTGTGAAGTTAGTGAGCCAAATGGAGTTGTTCTCCCACAAGAACCACTCGGCTGATCCTTCTTCAATATGCCCTTCACCAACATGCAGTGTTTCCTTGATTGAATTAGCTCTCACACCAATATTTGCGTCTAGAGCCTTTGCATTGAGGGCTATCTAAAACGGTAGTGGCGCTGAAGTTGCCTGTGAATGTGGAGTTGGTGGCATGTGAAACCCGCATGTGGAGCATTCGTTTGTGTGGGATGCTCTACCAGGTTCATTCCTAGATAATGCACTCAAAGGGCACTAAGCATAGAGTGTGAAAACTGAGTTTCCTTGAGAGCTGCTTGGAAGCCTGATGGTGTGTGAAGTTAGTGAGCCAAATGGAGTTGTTCTCCCACAAGAACCACTCGGCTGATCCTTCTTCAATATGCCCTTCACCAACATGCAGTGTTTCCTTGATTGAATTAGCTCTCACACCCATATTTGTGTCTAGAGCCTTTACATTGAGGGCTATCTGAAAACGGTAGTGGCGCTGAAGTTGCCTGTGAATGTGGAGTTGGTGGCATGTGAAACCCGCATGTGGAGCATTCGTTTGTGTGGGATGCTCTACCAGGTTCATTCCTAGATAATGCACTCAAAGGGCACGAAGCATAGAGTGTGAAAACTGAGTTTCCTTGAGAGCTGCTTGGAAGCCTGATGGTGTGTGAAGTTAGTGAGCCAAATGGAGTTGTTCTCCCACAAGAACCACTCGGCTGATCCTTCTTCAATATGCCCTTCACCAACATGCAGTGTTTCCTTGATTGAATTAGCTCTCACACCAATATTTGCGTCTAGAGCCTTTGCATTGAGGGCTATCTGAAAACAACTGTGGCGCTGAAGTTGCCTGTCAATGTGGAGTTGGTGGCATGTGAAACCCGCATGTGGAGCATTCGTTTGTGTGGGATGCTCACCAAGCTTCATTTCAGTTCTAGGTACTCAAAGGGCACTAAGCATAGAGTGTGAAAACTGAGTTTCCTTGAGAGCTGCTTGGAAGCCTGATGGTGTGTGAAGTTAGTGAGCCAAATGGAGTTGTTCTCCCACAAGAACCACTCGGCTGATCCTTCTTCAATATGCCCTTCACCAACATGCAGTGTTTCCTTGATTGAATTAGCTCTCACACCAATATTTGCGTCTAGAGCCTTTGCATTGAGGGCTATCTGAAAACGGTAGTGGCGCTGAAGTTGCTTGTGAATGTGGAAATGGTATCATGTGAAACCCGCATGTGGAGCATTCGTTTGTGTGGGATGCTCTACCAGGTTCATTCCTAGATAATGCACTCAAACGGCACTAAGCATAGAGTGTGAAAACTGAGTTTCCTTGAGAGCTGCTTGGTAGCCTGATGGTGTGTGAAGTTAGTGAGCCAAATGGAGTTGTTCTCCCACAAGAACCACTCGGCTGATCCTTCTTCAATATGCCCTTCACCAACATGCAGTGTTTCCTTGATTGAATTAGCTCTCACACCAATATTTGTGTCTAGAGCCTTTGCATTGAGGGCTATCTGAAAACGGCTGTGGCACTGAAGTTGCCTGTGAATGTGGAGTTGGTGGCATGTGAAACCCGCATGTGGAGCATTCGTTTGTGTGGGATGCTCTACCAGGTTCATTCCTAGATAATGCACTCAAAGGGCACTAAGCATAGAGTGTGAAAACTGAGTTTCCTTGAGAGCTGCTTGGAAGCCTGATGGTGTGTGAAGTTAGTGAGCCAAATGGAGTTGTTCTCCCACAAGAACCACTCGGCTGATCCTTCTTCAATATGCCCTTCACCAACATGCAGTGTTTCCTTGATTGAATTAGCTCTCACACACATATTTGTGTCTAGAGCCTTTACATTGAGGGCTATCTGAAAACGGTAGTGGCGCTGAAGTTGCCTGTCAATGTGGAGTTGGTGGCATGTGAAACCCGCATGTGGAGCATTCGTTTGTGTGGGATGCTCTACCAGGTTCATTCCTAGATAATGCACTCAAAGGGCACGAAGCATAGAGTGTGAAAACTGAGTTTCCTTGAGAGCTGCTTGGAAGCCTGATGGTGTGTGAAGTTAGTGAGCCAAATGGAGTTGTTCTCCCACAAGAACCACTCGGCTGATCCTTCTTCAATATGCCCTTCACCAACATGCAGTGTTTCCTTGATTGAATTAGCTCTCACACCAATATTTGCGTCTAGAGCCTTTGCATTGAGGGCTATCTGAAAACAACTGTGGCGCTGAAGTTGCCTGTCAATGTGGAGTTGGTGGCATGTGAAACCCGCATGTGGAGCATTCGTTTGTGTGGGATGCTCACCAAGCTTCATTTCAGTTCTAGGTACTCAAAGGGGACTAAGCATAGAGTGTGAAAACTGAGTTTCCTTGAGAGCTGCTTGGAAGCCTAATGGTGTGTGAAGTTAGTGAGCCAAATGGAGTTGTTCTCCCACAAGAACCACTCGGCTGATCCTTCTTCAATATGCCCTTCACCAACATGCAGTGTTTCCTTGATTGAATTAGCTCTCACACCAATATTTGCGCCTAGAGCCTTTGTATTGAGGGCTATCTGAAAACGGCTGTGGCACTGAAGTTGCCTGTGAATGTGGAGTTGGTGGCATGTGAAACCCGCATGTGGAGCATTCGTTTGTGTGGGATGCTCTACCAGGTTCATTCCTAGATAATGCACTCAAAGGGCACTAAGCATAGAGTGTGAAAACTGAGTTTCCTTGAGAGCTGCTTGGAAGCCTGATGGTGTGTGAAGTTAGTGAGCCAAATGGAGTTGTTCTCCCACAAGAACCACTCGGCTGATCCTTCTTCAATATGCCCTTCACCAACATGCAGTGTTTCCTTGATTGAATTAGCTCTCACACCAATATTTGCGTCTAGAGCCTTTGCATTGAGGGCTATCTAAAACGGTAGTGGCGCTGAAGTTGCCTGTGAATGTGGAGTTGGTGGCATGTGAAACCCGCATGTGGAGCATTCGTTTGTGTGGGATGCTCTACCAGGTTCATTCCTAGATAATGCACTCAAAGGGCACTAAGCATAGAGTGTGAAAACTGAGTTTCCTTGAGAGCTGCTTGGAAGCCTGATGGTGTGTGAAGTTAGTGAGCCAAATGGAGTTGTTCTCCCACAAGAACCACTCGGCTGATCCTTCTTCAATATGCCCTTCACCAACATGCAGTGTTTCCTTGATTGAATTAGCTCTCACACCCATATTTGTGTCTAGAGCCTTTACATTGAGGGCTATCTGAAAACGGTAGTGGCGCTGAAGTTGCCTGTCAATGTGGAGTTGGTGGCATGTGAAACCCGCATGTGGAGCATTCGTTTGTGTGGGATGCTCTACCAGGTTCATTCCTAGATAATGCACTCAAAGGGCACGAAGCATAGAGTGTGAAAACTGAGTTTCCTTGAGAGCTGCTTGGAAGCCTGATGGTGTGTGAAGTTAGTGAGCCAAATGGAGTTGTTCTCCCACAAGAACCACTCGGCTGATCCTTCTTCAATATGCCCTTCACCAACATGCAGTGTTTCCTTGATTGAATTAGCTCTCACACCAATATTTGCGTCTAGAGCCTTTGCATTGAGGGCTATCTGAAAACAACTGTGGCGCTGAAGTTGCCTGTCAATGTGGAGTTGGTGGCATGTGAAACCCGCATGTGGAGCATTCGTTTGTGTGGGATGCTCACCAAGCTTCATTTCAGTTCTAGGTACTCAAAGGGCACTAAGCATAGAGTGTGAAAACTGAGTTTCCTTGAGAGCTGCTTGGAAGCCTGATGGTGTGTGAAGTTAGTGAGCCAAATGGAGTTGTTCTCCCACAAGAACCACTCGGCTGATCCTTCTTCAATATGCCCTTCACCAACATGCAGTGTTTCCTTGATTGAATTAGCTCTCACACCAATATTTGCGTCTAGAGCCTTTGCATTGAGGGCTATCTGAAAACGGTAGTGGCGCTGAAGTTGCTTGTGAATGTGGAAATGGTATCATGTGAAACCCGCATGTGGAGCATTCGTTTGTGTGGGATGCTCTACCAGGTTCATTCCTAGATAATGCACTCAAACGGCACTAAGCATAGAGTGTGAAAACTGAGTTTCCTTGAGAGCTGCTTGGTAGCCTGATGGTGTGTGAAGTTAGTGAGCCAAATGGAGTTGTTCTCCCACAAGAACCACTCGGCTGATCCTTCTTCAATATGCCCTTCACCAACATGCAGTGTTTCCTTGATTGAATTAGCTCTCACACCAATATTTGTGTCTAGAGCCTTTGCATTGAGGGCTATCTGAAAACGGCTGTGGCACTGAAGTTGCCTGTGAATGTGGAGTTGGTGGCATGTGAAACCCGCATGTGGAGCATTCGTTTGTGTGGGATGCTCTACCAGGTTCATTCCTAGATAATGCACTCAAAGGGCACTAAGCATAGAGTGTGAAAACTGAGTTTCCTTGAGAGCTGCTTGGAAGCCTGATGGTGTGTGAAGTTAGTGAGCCAAATGGAGTTGTTCTCCCACAAGAACCACTCGGCTGATCCTTCTTCAATATGCCCTTCACCAACATGCAGTGTTTCCTTGATTGAATTAGCTCTCACACCAATATTTGCGTCTAGAGCCTTTGCATTGAGGGCTATCTAAAACGGTAGTGGCGCTGAAGTTGCCTGTGAATGTGGAGTTGGTGGCATGTGAAACCCGCATGTGGAGCATTCGTTTGTGTGGGATGCTCTACCAGGTTCATTCCTAGATAATGCACTCAAAGGGCACTAAGCATAGAGTGTGAAAACTGAGTTTCCTTGAGAGCTGCTTGGAAGCCTGATGGTGTGTGAAGTTAGTGAGCCAAATGGAGTTGTTCTCCCACAAGAACCACTCGGCTGATCCTTCTTCAATATGCCCTTCACCAACATGCAGTGTTTCCTTGATTGAATTAGCTCTCACACCCATATTTGTGTCTAGAGCCTTTACATTGAGGGCTATCTGAAAACGGTAGTGGCGCTGAAGTTGCCTGTCAATGTGGAGTTGGTGGCATGTGAAACCCGCATGTGGAGCATTCGTTTGTGTGGGATGCTCTACCAGGTTCATTCCTAGATAATGCACTCAAAGGGCACGAAGCATAGAGTGTGAAAACTGAGTTTCCTTGAGAGCTGCTTGGAAGCCTGATGGTGTGTGAAGTTAGTGAGCCAAATGGAGTTGTTCTCCCACAAGAACCACTCGGCTGATCCTTCTTCAATATGCCCTTCACCAACATGCAGTGTTTCCTTGATTGAATTAGCTCTCACACCAATATTTGCGTCTAGAGCCTTTGCATTGAGGGCTATCTGAAAACAACTGTGGCGCTGAAGTTGCCTGTCAATGTGGAGTTGGTGGCATGTGAAACCCGCATGTGGAGCATTCGTTTGTGTGGGATGCTCACCAAGCTTCATTTCAGTTCTAGGTACTCAAAGGGCACTAAGCATAGAGTGTGAAAACTGAGTTTCCTTGAGAGCTGCTTGGAAGCCTGATGGTGTGTGAAGTTAGTGAGCCAAATGGAGTTGTTCTCCCACAAGAACCACTCGGCTGATCCTTCTTCAATATGCCCTTCACCAACATGCAGTGTTTCCTTGATTGAATTAGCTCTCACACCAATATTTGCGTCTAGAGCCTTTGCATTGAGGGCTATCTGAAAACGGTAGTGGCGCTGAAGTTGCTTGTGAATGTGGAAATGGTATCATGTGAAACCCGCATGTGGAGCATTCGTTTGTGTGGGATGCTCTACCAGGTTCATTCCTAGATAATGCACTCAAACGGCACTAAGCATAGAGTGTGAAAACTGAGTTTCCTTGAGAGCTGCTTGGTAGCCTGATGGTGTGTGAAGTTAGTGAGCCAAATGGAGTTGTTCTCCCACAAGAACCACTCGGCTGATCCTTCTTCAATATGCCCTTCACCAACATGCAGTGTTTCCTTGATTGAATTAGCTCTCACACCAATATTTGCGTCTAGAGCCTTTGCATTGAGGGCTATCTGAAAACGGCTGTGGCACTGAAGTTGCCTGTCAATGTGGAGTTGGTGGCATGTGAAACCCGCATGTGGAGCATTCGTTTGTGTGGGATGCTCTACCAGGTTCATTCCTAGATAATGCACTCAAAGGGCACTAAGCATAGAGTGTGAAAACTGAGTTTCCTTGAGAGCTGCTTGGAAGCCTGATGGTGTGTGAAGTTAGTGAGCCAAATGGAGTTGTTCTCCCACAAGAACCACTCGGATGATCCTTCTTCAATATGCCCTTCACCAACATGCAGTGTTTCCTTGATTGAATTAGCTCTCACACCAATATTTGCGTCTAGAGCCTTTGCATTGAGGGCTATCTGAAAACGATTGTGGCGCTGAAGTTGCCTGTGAATGTGGAGTTGGTGGCATGTGAAAGCCGCATGTGGAGCATTCGTTTGTGTGGGATGCTCTACCAGGTTCATTCCTAGATAATGCACTCAAAGGGCACTAAGCATAGAGTGTGAAAACTGAGTTTCCTTGAGAGCTGCTTGGAAGCCTGATGGTGTGTGAAGTTAGTGAGCCAAATGGAGTTGTTCTCCCACAAGAACCACTCGGCTGATCCTTCTTCAATATGCCCTTCACCAACATGCAGTGTCTCCTTGATTGAATTAGCTCTCACACCCATATTTGTGTCTAGAGCCTTTACATTGAGGGCTATCTGAAAACAACTGTGGCGCTGAAGTTGCCTGTCAATGTGGAGTTGGTGGAATGTGAAACCCGCATGTGGAGCATTCGTTTGTGTGGGATGCTCTACCAGGTTCATTCCTAGATAATGCACTCAAAGGGCACTAAGCATAGAGTGTGAAAACTGAGTTTCCTTGAGAGCTGCTTGGAGGCTTGATGGTGTGTGAAGTTAGTGAGCCAAATGGAGTTGTTCTCCCACAAGAACCACTCGGCTGATCCTTCTTCAATATGCCCTTCACCAACATGCAGTGTTTCCTTGATTGAATTAGCTCTCACACCAATATTTGCGTCTAGAGCCTTTGCATTGAGGGCTATCTGAAAACGGCTGTGGCACTGAAGTTGCCTGTGAATGTGGAGTTGGTGGCATGTGAAACCCGCATGTGGAGCATTCGTTTGTGTGGAATGCTCTACCAGGTTCATTCCTAGATAATGCACTCAAAGGGCACTAAGCATAGAGTGTGAAAACTGAGTTTCCTTGAGAGCTGCTTGGAAGCCTGATGGTGTGTGAAGTTAGTGAGCCAAATGGAGTTGTTCTCCCACAAGAACCACTCGGCTGATCCTTCTTCAATATGCCCTTCACCAACATGCAGTGTTTCCTTGATTGAATTAGCTCTCACACCAATATTTGCGTCTAGAGCCTTTGCATTGAGGGCTATCTGAAAACGGTAGTGGCGCTGAAGTTGCCTGTGAATGTGGAGTTGGTGGCATGTGAAACCCGCATGTGAAGCATTCGTTTGTGTGGGATGCTCTACCAGGTTCATTCCTAGATAATGCACTCAAAGGGCACTAAGCATAGAGTGTGAAAACTGAGTTTCCTTGAGAGCTGCTTGGAAGCCTGATGGTGTGTGAAGTTAGTGAGCCAAATGGAGTTGTTCTCCCACAAGAACCACTCGGCTGATCCTTCTTCAATATGCCCTTCACTAACATGCAGTGTTTCCTTGATTGAATTAGCTCTCACACCCATATTTGTGTCTAGAGCCTTTACATTGAGGGCTATCTGAAAACAACTGTGGCGCTGAAGTTGCCTGTGAATGTGGAGTTGGTGGCATGTGAAACCCGCATGTGGAGCATTCGTTTGTGTGGGATGCTCTACCAGGTTCATTCCTAGATAATGCACTCAAAGGGCACGAAGCATAGAGTGTGAAAACTGAGTTTCCTTGAGAGCTGCTTGGAAGCCTGATGGTGTGTGAAGTTAGTGAGCCAAATGGAGTTGTTCTCCCACAAGAACCACTCGGCTGATCCTTCTTCAATATGCCCTTCACCAACATGCAGTGTTTCCTTGATTGAATTAGCTCTCACACCAATATTTGCGTCTAGAGCCTTTACATTGAGGGCTATCTGAAAACAACTGTGGCGCTGAAGTTGCCTGTGAATGTGGAGTTGGTGGCATGTGAAACCGGCATGTGGAGCATTCGTTTGTGTGGGATGCTCACCAAGCTTCATTTCAGTCCTAGGTACTCAAAGGGCACTAAGCATAGAGTGTGAAAACTGAGTTTCCTTGAGAGCTGCTTGGAAGCCTGATGGTGTGTGAAGTTAGTGAGCCAAATGGAGTTGTTCTCCCACAAGAACCACTCGGCTGATCCTTCTTCAATATGCCCTTCACCAACATGCAGTGTTTCCTTGATTGAATTAGCTCTCACATCAATATTTGCGTCTAGAGCCTTTGCATTGAGGGCTATCTGAAAACGGCTGTGGCACTGAAGTTGCCTGTGAATGTGGAGTTGGTGGCATGTGAAACCCGCATGTGGAGCATTCGTTTGTGTGGGATGCTCTACCAGGTTCATTCCTAGATAATGCACTCAAAGGGCACTAAGCATAGAGTGTGAAAACTGAGTTTCCTTGAGAGCTGCTTGGAAGCCTGATGGTGTGTGAAGTTAGTGAGCCAAATGGAGTTGTTCTCCCACAAGAACCACTCGGCTGATCCTTCTTCAATATGCCCTTCACCAACATGCAGTGTTTCCTTGATTGAATTAGCTCTCACACCAATATTTCCGTCTAGAGCCTTTGCATTGAGGGCTATCTGAAAACGGCTGTGGCGCTGAAGTTGCGTGAGAATGTGGAGTTGGTGGAATATGAAACCCGCATGTGGAGCATTCGTTTGTGTGGGATGCTCTACCAGGTTCATTCCTAGATAATGCACTCAAAGGGCACTAAGCATAGAGTATGAAAACTGAGTTTCCTTGAGAGCTGCTTGGAAGCCCGATGGTGTGTGAAGTTAGTGAGCCAAATGGAGTTGTTCTCCCACAAGAACCACTCGGCTGATCCTTTTTTAATATGCCCTTCACCAACATGCAGTGTTTCCTTGATTGAATTAGCTCTCACACCAATATTTGCGTCTAGAGCCTTTGCATTGAGGGCTATCTGAAAATGGCTGTGGCACTGAAGTTGCCTGTCAATGTGGAGTTGGTGGCATGTGAAACCCGCATGTGGAGCATTCGTTTGTGTGGGATGCTCTACCAGGTTCATTCCTAGATAATGCACTCAAAGGGCACTAAGCATAGAGTGTGAAAACTGAGTTTCCTTGAGAGCTGCTTGGAAGCCTGATGGTGTGTGAAGTTAGTGAGCCAAATGGAGTTGTTCTCCCACAAGAACCACTCGGCTGATCCTTCTTCAATATGCCCTTCACCAACATGCAGTGTTTCCTTGATTGAATTAGCTCTCACATCAATATTTGCGTCTAGAGCCTTTGCATTGAGGGCTATCTGAAAACGGCTGTGGCACTGAAGTTGCCTGTGAATGTGGAGTTGGTGGCATGTGAAACCCGCATGTGGAGCATTCGTTTGTGTGGGATGCTCTACCAGGTTCATTCCTAGATAATGCACTCAAAGGGCACTAAGCATAGAGTGTGAAAACTGAGTTTCCTTGAGAGCTGCTTGGAAGCCTGATGGTGTGTGAAGTTAGTGAGCCAAATGGAGTTGTTCTCCCACAAGAACCACTCGGCTGATCCTTCTTCAATATGCCCTTCACCAACATGCAGTGTTTCCTTGATTGAATTAGCTCTCACACCAATATTTCCGTCTAGAGCCTTTGCATTGAGGGCTATCTGAAAACGGCTGTGGCGCTGAAGTTGCGTGAGAATGTGGAGTTGGTGGAATATGAAACCCGCATGTGGAGCATTCGTTTGTGTGGGATGCTCTACCAGGTTCATTCCTAGATAATGCACTCAAAGGGCACTAAGCATAGAGTATGAAAACTGAGTTTCCTTGAGAGCTGCTTGGAAGCCTGATGGTGTGTGAAGTTAGTGAGCCAAATGGAGTTGTTCTCCCACAAGAACCACTCGGCTGATCCTTTTTTAATATGCCCTTCACCAACATGCAGTGTTTCCTTGATTGAATTAGCTCTCACACCAATATTTGCGTCTAGAGCCTTTGCATTGAGGGCTATCTGAAAATGGCTGTGGCACTGAAGTTGCCTGTCAATGTGGAGTTGGTGGCATGTGAAACCCGCATGTGGAGCATTCGTTTGTGTGGGATGCTCTACCAGGTTCATTCCTAGATAATGCACTCAAAGGGCACTAAGCATAGAGTGTGAAAACTGAGTTTCCTTGAGAGCTGCTTGGAAGCCTGATGGTGTGTGAAGTTAGTGAGCCAAATGGAGTTGTTCTCCCACAAGAACCACTCGGCTGATCCTTCTTCAATATGCCCTTCACCAACATGCAGTGTTTCCTTGATTGAATTAGCTCTCACACCAATATTTGCGTCTAGAGCCTTTGCATTGAGGGCTATCTGAAAACGGTAGTGGCGCTGAAGTTGCCTGTGAATGTGGAGTTGGTGGCATGTGAAACCCGCATGTGGAGCATTCGTTTGTGTGGGATGCTCTACCAGGTTCATTCCTAGATAATGCACTCAAAGGGCACTAAGCATAGAGTGTGAAAACTGAGTTTCCTTGAGAGCTGCTTGGAAGCCTGATGGTGTGTGAAGTTAGTGAGCCAAATGGAGTTGTTCTCCCACAAGAACCACTCGGCTGATCCTTCTTCAATATGCCCTTCACCAACATGCAGTGTTTCCTTGATTGAATTAGCTCTCACACCAATATTTGCGTCTAGAGCCTTTGCATTGAGGGCTATCTGAAAACGGCTGTGGCACTGAAGTTGCCTGTGAATGTGGAGTTGGTGGAATGTGAAACCCGCATGTGGAGCATTCGTTTGTGTGGGATGCTCTACCAGGTTCATTCCTAGATAATGCACTCAAAGGGCACTAAGCATAGAGGGTGAAAACTGAGTTTCCTTGAGAGCTGCTTGGAAGCCTGATGGTGTGTGAAGTTAGTGAGCCAAATGGAGTTGTTCTCCCACAAGAACCACTCGGCTGATCCTTCTTCAATATGCCCTTCACCAACATGCAGTGTTTCCTTGATTGAATTAGCTCTCACACCAATATTTGTGTCAAGAGCCTTTACATTGAAGGCTATCTGAAAACAACTGTGGCGCTGAAGTTGCCTGTCAATGTGGAGTTGGTGGCATGTGAAACCCGCATGTGGAGCATTCGTTTGTGTGGGATGCTCTACCAGGTTCATTCCTAGATAATGCACTCAAAGGGCACTAAGCATAGAGTGTGAAAACTGAGTTTCCTTGAGAGCTGCTTGGAAGCCTGATGGTGTGTGAAGTTAGTGAGCCAAATGGAGTTGTTCTCCCACAAGAACCACTCGGCTGATCCTTCTTCAATATGCCCTTCACCAACATGCAGTGTTTAATTGATTGAATTAGCTCTCACACCAATATTTGCATCTAGAGCCTTTGCATTGAGGGCTATCTGAAAACGGTAGTGGCGCTGAAGTTGCCTGTGAATGTGGAGTTGGTGGCATGTGAAACCCGCATGTGGAGCATTCGTTTGTGTGGGATGCTCTACCAGGTTCATTCCTAGATAATGCACTCAAAGGGCACTAAGCATAGAGTGTGAAAACTGAGTTTCCTTGAGAGCTGCTTGGAAGCCTGATGGTGTGTGAAGTTAGTGAGCCAAATGGAGTTGTTCTCCCACAAGAACCACTCGGCTGATCCTTCTTCAATATGCCCTTCACCAACATGCAGTGTTTCCTTGATTGAATTAGCTCTCACACCCATATTTGTGTCTAGAGCCTTTACATTGAGGGCTATCTGAAAACAACTGTGGCGCTGAAGTTGCCTGTCAATGTGGAGTTGGTGGCATGTGAAACCCGCATGTGGAGCATTCGTTTGTGTGGGATGCTCTACCAGGTTCATTCCTAGATAATGCACTCAAAGGGCACGAAGCATAGAGTGTGAAAACTGAGTTTCCTTGAGAGCTGCTTGGAAGCCTGATGGTGTGTGAAGTTAGTGAGCCAAATGGAGTTGTTCTCCCACAAGAACCACTCGGCTGATCCTTCTTCAATATGCCCTTCACCAACATGCAGTGTTTCCTTGATTGAATTAGCTCTCACACAAATATTTGCGTCTAGAGCCTTTACATTGAGGGCTATCTGAAAACAACTGTGGCGCTGAAGTTGCCTGTGAATGTGGAGTTGGTGGCATGTGAAACCCGCATGTGGAGCATTCGTTTGTGTGGGATGCTCACCAAGCTTCATTTCAGTCCTAGGTACTCAAATGGCACTAAGCATAGAGTGTGAAAACTGAGTTTCCTTGAGAGCTGCTTGGAAGCCTGATGGTGTGTGAAGTTAGTGAGCCAAATGGAGTTGTTCTCCCACAAGAACCACTCGGCTGATCCTTTTTTAATATGCCCTTCACCAACATGCAGTGTTTCCTTGATTGAATTAGCTCTCACACCAATATTTGCGTCTAGAGCCTTTGCATTGAGGGCTATCTGAAAACGGTAGTGGCGCTGAAGTTGCCTGTCAATGTGGAGTTGGTGGCATGTGAAACACGCATGTGGAGCATTCGTTTGTGTGGGATGCTCTACCAGGTTCATTCCTAGATAATGCACTCAAAGGGCACTAAGCATAGAGTGTGAAAACTGAGTTTCCTTGAGAGCTGCTTGGAAGCCTGATGGTGTGTGAAGTTAGTGAGCCAAATGGAGTTGTTCTCCCACAAGAACCACTCGGCTGATCCTTCTTCAATATGCCCTTCACCAACATGCAGTGTTTCCTTGATTGAATTAGCTCTCACACCAATATTTGCGTCTAGAGCCTTTGCATTGAGGGCTATCTGAAAACGGCTGTGGCGCTGAAGTTGCCTGTGAATGTGGAGTTGGTGGAATGTGAAACCCGCATGTGGAGCATTCGTTTGTGTGGGATGCTCTACCAGGTTCATTCCTAGATAATGCACTCAAAGGGCACTAAGCATAGAGGGCGAAAAGTGAGTTTCCTTGAGAGCTGCTTGGAAGCCTGATGGTGTGTGAAGTTAGTGAGCCAAATGGAGTTGTTCTCCCACAAGAACCACTCGGCTGATCCTTCTTCAATATGCCCTTCACCAACATGCAGTGTTTCCTTGATTGAATTAGCTCTCACACCAATATTTGCGTCTAGAGCCTTTGCATTGAGGGCTATCTGAAAACGGCTGTGGCGCTGAAGTTGCCTGTGAATGTGGAGTTGGTGGAATGTGAAACCCGCATGTGGAGCATTCGTTTGTGTGGGATGCTCATCAAACTTCATTTCACTCCTAGGTACTCAAAGGGCACTAAGCATAGAGTGTGAAAACTGAGTTTCCTTGAGAGCTGCTTGGAAGCCTGATGGTGTGTGAAGTTAGTGAGCCAAATGGAGTTGTTCTCCCACAAGAACCACTCGGCTGATCCTTCTTCAATATGCCCTTCACCAACATGCAGTGTTTCCTTGATTGAATTAGCTCTCACACCAATATTTGCGTCTAGAGCCTTTACATTGAGGGCTATCTGAAAACAACTGTGGCGCTGAAGTTGCCTGTCAATGTGGAGTTGGTGGCATGTGAAACCCGCATGTGGAGCATTCGTTTGTGTGGGATGCTCTACCAGGTTCATTCCTAGATAATGCACTCAAAGGGCACTAAGCATAGAGTGTGAAAACTGAGTTTCCTTGAGAGCTGCTTGGAAGCCTGATGGTGTGTGAAGTTAGTGAGCCAAATGGAGTTGTTCTCCCACAAGAACCACTCGGCTGATCCTTCTTCAATATGCCCTTCACCAACATGCAGTGTTTCCTTGATTGAATTAGCTCTCATACCAATATTTGTGTCTAGAGCCTTTGCATTGAGGGCTATCTGAAAACAGTTGTGGCGCTGAAGTTGCCTGTGAATGTGGAGTTGGTGGCATGTGAAACCCGCATGTGGAGCATTCGTTTGTGTGGGATGCTCACCAACCTTCATTTCAGTCCTAGACACTCAAAGGGCACTAAGCATAGAGTGTGAAAACTGACTTTCCTTGAGAGCTGCTTGGAAGCCTGATGGTGTGTGAAGTTAGTGAGCCAAATGGAGTTGTTCTCCCACAAGAACCACTCGGCTGATCCTTCTTCAATATGCCCTTCACCAACATGCAGTGTTTCCTTGATTAAATTATCCCCCACACCAATATTTGCGTCTAGAGCCTTTGCATTGAGGGCTATCTGAAAACGGCTGTGGCACTGAAGTTGCGTGAGAATGTGGAGTTGATGGCCTGTGAAACCCGCATGTGGAGCATTCGTTTGTGTGGGATGCTCTACCAGGTTCATTCCTAGATAATGCACTCAAAGGGCACTAAGCATAGAGTGTGAAAACTGAGTTTCCATGAGAGATGCTTGGAAGCCTGATGGTGTGTGAAGTTAGTGAGCCAAATGGAGTTGTTCTCCCACAAGAACCACTCGGCTGATCCTTCTTCAATATGCCCTTCACCAACATGCAGTGTTTCCTTGATTGAATTAGCTCTCATACCAATATTTGTGTCTAGAGCCTTTGCATTGAGGGCTATCTGAAAACAGTTGTGGCGCTGAAGTTGCCTGTGAATGTGGAGTTGGTGGCATGTGAAACCCGCATGTGGAGCATTCGTTTGTATGGGATGCTCACCAAGCTTCATTTCAGTCCTAGACACTCAAAGGGCACTAAGCATAAAGTGTGAAAACTGAGTTTCCTTTAGAGCTGCTTGGAAGCTTGATGGTGTGTGAAGTTAATGAGCCAAATGGAGTTGTTCTCCCACAAGAACCACTAGACTGATCCTTTTTCAATATGCCCTTCACCAACATGCAGTGTTTCCTTGATTGAATTAGCTGTCACACCAATATTTGTGTCTAGAGCCTTTACATTGAGGGCTATCTGAAAACGGCTGTGGCGCTGAAGTTGCCTGTGAATGTGGAGTTGGTGGCATGTGAAACCCGCATGTGGAGCATTCGTTTGTGTGGGATGCTCTACCAGGTTCATTCCTAGATAATGCACTCAAAGGGCACTAAGCATAGAGTGTGAAAACTGAGTTTCCTTGAGAGCTGCTTGGAAGCCTGATGGTGTGTGAAGTTAGTGAGCCAAATGGAGTTGTTCTCCCACAAGAACCACTCGGCTGATCCTTCTTCAATATGCCCTTCACCAACATGCAGTGTTTCCTTGATTGAATTAGCTCTCACACCAATATTTGCGTCTAGAGCCTTTGCATTGAGGACTATCTAAAAACAGCTGTGGCGCTGAAGTTGCCTGTGAATGTGGAGTTGGTGGCATGTGAAACCCGCATGTGGAGCATTCGTTTGTGTGGGATGCTCTACCAGGTTCATTCCAAGATAATGCACTCAAAGGGTACTAAGCATAGAGTGTGAAAACTGAGTTTCCTTGAGAGCTGCTTGGAAGCCTAATGGTGTGTGAAGTTAGTGAGCCAAATGGAGTTGTTCTCCCACAAGAACCACTCGGCTGATCCTTCTTCAATATGCCCTTCACAAACATGCAGTGTTTCCTTGATTGAATTAGCTCTCACACCAATATTTGTGTCTAGAGCCTTTGCATTGAGGGCTATCTGAAAACGGCTGTGGCGCTGTAGTTGCCTGTGAATGTGGAGTTGGTGGCATGTGAAACCCGCATGTGGAGCATTCGTTTGTGTGGGATGCTCACGAAGCTTCATTTCAGTCCTAGGTACTCAAAGGGCACTAAGCATAGAGTGTGAAAACTGAGTTTCCTTGAGAGCTGCTTGGAAGCCTGATGGTGTGTGAAGTTAGTGAGCCAAATGGAGTTGTTCTCCCACAAGAACCACTCGGCTGATCCTTCTTCAATATGCCCTTCACCAACATGCAGTGTTTCCTTGATTAAATTATCCCCCACACCAATATTTGCGTCTAGAGCCTTTGCATTGAGGGCTATCTGAAAACGGCTGTGGCGCTGAAGTTGCCTGTGAATGTGGAGTTGGTGGCATGTGAAAACCGCATGTGGAGCATTCGTTTGTGTGGGATGCTCTACCAGGTTCATTCCTAGATAATGCACTCAAAGGGCACTAAGCATAGAGTGTGAAAACTGACTTTCCTTGAGAGCTGCTTGCAAGCCTGATGGTGTGTGAAGTTAGTGAGCCAAATGGAGTTGTTCTCCCACAAGAACCACTCAGCTGATCCTTCTTCAATATGCCCTTCACCAACATGCAGTGTTTCCTTGATTGAATTAGCTCTCACACCAATATTTGCGTCTAGAGCCTTTACATTGAGGGCTATCTGAAAACAACTGTGGCGCTGAAGTTGCCTGTGAATGTGGAGTTGGTGGCATGTGAAACCCGCATGTGGAGCATTCGTTTGTGTGGGATGCTCTACCAGGTTCATTCCTAGATAATGCACTCAAAGGGCACTAAGCATAGAGTGTGAAAACTGAGTTTCCTTGAGAGCTGCTTGGAAGCCTGATGGTGTGTGAAGTTAGTGAGCCAAATGGAGTTGTTCTCCCACAAGAACCACTCGGCTGATCCTTCTTCAATATGCCCTTCACAAACATGCAGTGTTTCCTTGATTGAATTAGCTCTCACACCAATATTTATGTCTAGAGCCTTTGCATTGAGGGCTATCTGAAAACGGCTGTGGCGCTGAAGTTGCCTGTGAATGTGGAGTTGGTGGCATGTGAAACCCGCATGTGGAGCATTCGTTTGTGTGGGATGCTCACCAAGCTTCATTTCAGTCCTAGGTACTCAAAGGGCACTAAGCATAGAGTGTGAAAACTGAGTTTCCTTGAGAGCTGCTTGGAAGCCTGATGGTGTGTGAAGTTAGTGAGCCAAATGGAGTTGTTCTCCCACAAGAACCACTCGGCTGATCCTTCTTCAATATGCCCTTCACCAACATGCAGTGTTTCCTTGATTAAATTATCCCCCACACCAATATTTGCGTCTAGAGCCTTTGCATTGAGGGCTATCTGAAAACGGCTGTGGCACTGAAGTTGCCTGTGAATGTGGAGTTGGTGGCATGTGAAACCCGCATGTGGAGCATTCGTTTGTGTGGGATGCTCTACCAGGTTCATTCCTAGATAATGCACTCAAAGGGCACTAAGCATAGAGTGTGAAAACTGACTTTCCTTGAGAGCTGCTTGGAAGCCTGATGGTGTGTGAAGTTAGTGAGCCAAATGGAGTTGTTCTCCCACAAGAACCACTCGGCTGATCCTTCTTCAATATGCCCTTCACCAACATGCAGTGTTTCCTTGATTGAATTAGCTCTCACACCAATATTTGCGTCTAGAGCCTTTGCATTGAGGGCTATCTGAAAACGGCTGTGGCACTGAAGTTGCGTGAGAATGTGGAGTTGATGGCCTGTGAAACCCGCATGTGGAGCATTCGTTTGTGTGGGATGCTCTACCAGGTTCATTCCTAGATAATGCACTCAAAGGGCACTAAGCATAGAGTGTGAAAACTGAGTTTCCATGAGAGATGCTTGGAAGCCTGATGGTGTGTGAAGTTAGTGAGCCAAATGGAGTTGTTCTCCCACAAGACCCACTCGGCTGATCCTTCTTCAATATGCCCTTCACCAACATGCAGTGTTTCCTTGATTGAATTAGCTCTCATACCAATATTTGTGTCTAGAGCCTTTGCATTGAGGGCTATCTGAAAACAGTTGTGGCGCTGAAGTTGCCTGTGAATGTGGAGTTGGTGGCATGTGAAACCCGCATGTGGAGCATTCGTATGTATGGGATGCTCACCAAGCTTCATTTCAGTCCTAGACACTCAAAGGGCACTAAGCATAAAGTGTGAAAACTGAGTTTCCATGAGAGCTGCTTGAAAGCTTGATGGTGTGTGAAGTTAATGAGCCAAATGGAGTTGTTCTCCCACAAGAACCACTAGACTGATCCTTCTTCAATATGCCCTTCACCAACATGCAGTGTTTCCTTGATTGAATTAGCTGTCACACCAATATTTGTGTCTAGAGCCTTTGCATTGAGGGCTATCTGAAAACGGCTGTGGCGCTGAAGTTGCCTGTGAATGTGGAGTTGGTGGCATGTGAAACCCGCATGTGGAGCATTCGTTTGTGTGGGATGCTCTACCAGGTTCATTCCTAGATAATGCACTCAAAGGGCACTAAGCATAGAGTGTGAAAACTGAGTTTCCTTGAGAGCTGCTTGGAAGCCTGATGGTGTGTGAAGTTAGTGAGCCAAATGGAGTTGTTCTCCCACAAGAACCACTCGGCTGATCCTTCTTCAATATGCCCTTCACCAACATGCAGTGTTTCCTTGATTGAATTAGCTCTCACACCAATATTTGCGTCTAGAGCCTTTGCACTGAGGACTATCTAAAAACAGCTGTGGCGCTGAAGTTGCCTGTGAATGTGGAGTTGGTGGCATGTGAAACCCGCATGTGGAGCATTCGTTTGTGTGGGATGCCCTACCAGGTTCATTCCAAGATAATGCACTCAAAGGGTACTAAGCATAGAGTGTGAAAACTGAGTTTCCTTGAGAGCTGCTTGGAAGCCTGATGGTGTGTGAAGTTAGTGAGCCAAATGGAGTTGTTCTCCCACAAGAACCACTCGGCTGATCCTTCTTCAATATGCCCTTCACCAACATGCAGTGTTTCCTTGATTAAATTATCCCCCACACCAATATTTGCGTCTAGAGCCTTTGCATTGAGGGCTATCTGAAAACGGCTGTGGCACTGAAGTTGCCTGTGAATGTGGAGTTGGTGGCATGTGAAACCCGCATGTGGAGCATTCGTTTGTGTGGGATGCTCTACCAGGTTCATTCCTAGATAATGCACTCAAAGGGCACTAAGCATAGAGTGTGAAAACTGAGTTTCCTTGAGAGCTGCTTGGAAGCCTGATGGTGTGTGAAGTTAGTGAGCCAAATGGAGTTGTTCTCCCACAAGAACCACTCGGCTGATCCTTCTTCAATATGCCCTTCACCAACATGCAGTGTTTCCTTGATTTAATTATCCCCCACACCAATATTTGCGTCTAGAGCCTTTGCATTGAGGGCTATCTGAAAACGGCTGTGGCGCTGAAGTTGCCTGTGAATGTGGAATTGGTGGCATGTGAAAACCGCATGTGGAGCATTCGTTTGTGTGGGATGCTCTACCAGGTTCATTCCTAGATAATGCACTCAAAGGGCACTAAGCATAGAGTGTGAAAACTGAGTTTCCTTGAGAGCTGCTTGGAAGCCTGATGGTGTGTGAAGTTAGTGAGCCAAATGGAGTTGTTCTCCCACAAGAACCACTCAGCTGATCCTTCTTCAATATGCCCTTCACCAACATGCAGTGTTTCCTTGATTGAATTAGCTCTCACACCAATATTTGCGTCTAGAGCCTTTACATTGAGGGCTATCTGAAAACAACTGTGGCGCTGAAGTTGCCTGTCAATGTGGAGTTGGTGGCATGTGAAACCCGCATGTGGAGCATTCGTTTGTGTGGGATGCTCTACCATGTTCATTCCTAGATAATGCACTCAAAGGGCACTAAGCATAGAGTGTGAAAACTGAGTTTCCTTGAGAGCTGCTTGGAAGCCTGATGGTGTGTGAAGTTAGTGAGCCAAATGGAGTTGTTCTCCCACAAGAACCACTCGGCTGATCCTTCTTCAATATGCCCTTCACCAACATGCAGTGTTTCCTTGATTGAATTAGCTCTCACACCAATATTTATGTCTAGAGCCTTTGCATTGAGGGCTATCTGAAAACGGCTGTGGCGCTGAAGTTGCCTGTGAATGTGGAGTTGGTGGCATGTGAAACCCGCATGTGGAGCATTCGTTTGTGTGGGATGCTCACCAAGCTTCATTTCAGTCCTAGGTACTCAAAGGGCACTAAGCATAGAGTGTGAAAACTGAGTTTCCTTGAGAGCTGCTTGGAAGCCTGATGGTGTGTGAAGTTAGTGAGCCAAATGGAGTTGTTCTCCCACAAGAACCACTCGGCTGATCCTTCTTCAATATGCCCTTCACCAACATGCAGTGTTTCCTTGATTAAATTATCCCCCACACCAATATTTGCGTCTAGAGCCTTTGCATTGAGGGCTATCTGAAAACGGCTGTGGCGCTGAAGTTGCCTGTGAATGTGGAATTGGTGGCATGTGAAACCCGCATGTGGAGCATTCGTTTGTGTGGGATGCTCTACCAGGTTCATTCCTAGATAATGCACTCAAAGGGCACTAAGCATAGAGTGTGAAAACTGAGTTTCCTTGAGAGCTGCTTGGAAGCCTGATGGTGTGTGAAGTTAGTGAGCCAAATGGAGTTGTTCTCCCACAAGAACCACTCGGCTGATCCTTCTTCAATATGCCCTTCACCAACATGCAGTGTTTCCTTGATTGAATTAGCTCTCACACCAATATTTGCGTCTAGAGCCTTTACATTGAGGGCTATCTGAAAACAACTGTGGCGCTGAAGTTGCCTGTGAATGTGGAGTTGGTGGCATGTGAAACCCGCATGTGGAGCATTCGTTTGTGTGGGATGCTCTACCAGGTTCATTCCTAGATAATGCACTCAAAGGGCACTAAGCATAGAGTGTGAAAACTGAGTTTCCTTGAGAGCTGCTTGGAAGCCTGATGGTGTGTGAAGTTAGTGAGCCAAATGGAGTTGTTCTCCCACAAGAACCACTCGGCTGATCCTTCTTCAATATGCCCTTCACCAACATGCAGTGTTTCCTTGATTGAATTAGCTCTCACACCAATATTTGTGTCTAGAGCCTTTGCATTGAGTGCTATCTGAAAACGGCTGTGGCGCTGAAGTTGCCTGTCAATGTGGAGTTGGTGGCATGTGAAACCCGCATGTGGAGCATTCGTTTGTGTGGGATGCTCACCAAGCTTCATTTCAGTCCTAGGTACTCAAAGGGCACTAAGCATAGAGTGTGAAAACTGAGTTTCCTTGAGAGCTGCTTGGAAGCCTGATGGTGTGTGAAGTTAGTGAGCCAAATGGAGTTGTTCTCCCACAAGAACCACTCGGCTGATCCTTCTTCAATATGCCCTTCACCAACATGCAGTGTTTCCTTGATTGAATTAGCTCTCACACCAATATTTGCGTCTAGAGCCTTTGCATTGAGGGCTATCTGAAAACGGCTGTGGCACTGAAGTTGCGTGAGAATGTGGAGTTGATGGCCTGTGAAACCCGCATGTGGAGCATTCGTTTGTGTGGGATGCTCTACCAGGTTCATTCCTAGATAATGCACTCAAAGGGCACTAAGCATAGAGTGTGAAAACTGAGTTTCCATGAGAGATGCTTGGAAGCCTGATGGTGTGTGAAGTTAGTGAGCCAAATGGAGTTGTTCTCCCACAAGAACCACTCGGCTGATCCTTCTTCAATATGCCCTTCACCAACATGCAGTGTTTCCTTGATTGAATTAGCTCTCACACCAATATTTGCGTCTAGAGCCTTTACATTGAGGGCTATCTGAAAACAACTGTGGCGCTGAAGTTGCCTGTCAATGTGGAGTTGGTGGCATGTGAAACCCGCATGTGGAGCATTCGTTTGTGTGGGATGCTCACCAAGCTTCATTTCAGTCCTAGGTACTCAAAGGGCACTAAGCATAGAGTGTGAAAACTGAGTTTCCTTGAGAGCTGCTTGGAAGCCTGATGGTGTGTGAAGTTAGTGAGCCAAATGGAGTTGTTCTCCCACAAGAACCACTCGGCTGATCCTTCTTCAATATGCCCTTCACCAACATGCAGTGTTTCCTTGATTGAATTAGCTCTCACACCAATATTTGCGTCTAGAGCCTTTGCATTGAGGGCTATCTGAAAACGGTAGTGGCGCTGAAGTTGCCTGTGAATGTGGAGTTGGTGGCATGTGAAACCCGCATGTGGAGCATTCGTTTGTGTGGGATGCTCACCAAGCTTCATTTCAGTCCTAGGTACTCAAAGGGCACTAAGCATAGAGTGTGAAAACTGAGTTTCCTTGAGAGCTGCTTGGAAGCCTGATGGTGTGTGAAGTTAGTGAGCCAAATGGAGTTGTTCTCCCACAAGAACCACTCGGCTGATCCTTCTTCAATATGCCCTTCACCAACATGCAGTGTTTCCTTGATTAAATTATCCCCCACACCAATATTTGCGTCTAGAGCCTTTGCATTGAGGGCTATCTGAAAACGGCTGTGGCGCTGAAGTTGCCTGTGAATGTGGAATTGGTGGCATGTGAAACCCGCATGTGGAGCATTCGTTTGTGTGGGATGCTCTACCAGGTTCATTCCTAGATAATGCACTCAAAGGGCACTAAGCATAGAGTGTGAAAACTGAGTTTCCTTGAGAGCTGCTTGGAAGCCTGATGGTGTGTGAAGTTAGTGAGCCAAATGGAGTTGTTCTCCCACAAGAACCACTCAGCTGATCCTTCTTCAATATGCCCTTCACCAACATGCAGTGTTTCCTTGATTGAATTAGCTCTCACACCAATATTTGCGTCTAGAGCCTTTACATTGAGGGCTATCTGAAAACAACTGTGGCGCTGAAGTTGCCTGTGAATGTGGAGTTGGTGGCATGTGAAACCCGCATGTGGAGCATTCGTTTGTGTGGGATGCTCTACCAGGTTCATTCCTAGATAATGCACTCAAAGGGCACTAAGCATAGAGTGTGAAAACTGAGTTTCCTTGAGAGCTGCTTGGAAGCCTGATGGTGTGTGAAGTTAGTGAGCCAAATGGAGTTGTTCTCCCACAAGAACCACTCGGCTGATCCTTCTTCAATATGCCCTTCACCAACATGCAGTGTTTCCTTGATTGAATTAGCTCTCACACCAATATTTGTGTCTAGAGCCTTTGCATTGAGGGCTATCTGAAAACGGCTGTGGCGCTGAAGTTGCCTGTCAATGTGGAGTTGGTGGCATGTGAAACCCGCATGTGGAGCATTCGTTTGTGTGGGATGCTCACCAAGCTTCATTTCAGTCCTAGGTACTCAAAGGGCACTAAGCATAGAGTGTGAAAACTGAGTTTCCTTGAGAGCTGCTTGGAAGCCTGATGGTGTGTGAAGTTAGTGAGCCAAATGGAGTTGTTCTCCCACAAGAACCACTCGGCTGATCCTTCTTCAATATGCCCTTCACCAACATGCAGTGTTTCCTTGATTGAATTAGCTCTCACACCAATATTTGCGTCTAGAGCCTTTGCATTGAGGGCTATCTGAAAACGGCTGTGGCACTGAAGTTGCGTGAGAATGTGGAGTTGATGGCCTGTGAAACCCGCATGTGGAGCATTCGTTTGTGTGGGATGCTCTACCAGGTTCATTCCTAGATAATGCACTCAAAGGGCACTAAGCATAGAGTGTGAAAACTGAGTTTCCATGAGAGATGCTTGGAAGCCTGATGGTGTGTGAAGTTAGTGAGCCAAATGGAGTTGTTCTCCCACAAGAACCACTCGGCTGATCCTTCTTCAATATGCCCTTCACCAACATGCAGTGTTTCCTTGATTGAATTAGCTCTCACACCAATATTTGCGTCTAGAGCCTTTACATTGAGGGCTATCTGAAAACAACTGTGGCGCTGAAGTTGCCTGTCAATGTGGAGTTGGTGGCATGTGAAACCCGCATGTGTAGCATTTGTTTGTGTGGGATGCTCACCAAGCTTCATTTCAGTCCTAGGTACTCAAAGGGCACTAAGCATAGAGTGTGAAAACTGAGTTTCCTTGAGAGCTGCTTGGAAGCCTGATGGTGTGTGAAGTTAGTGAGCCAAATGGAGTTGTTCTCCCACAAGAACCACTCGGCTGATCCTTCTTCAATATGCCCTTCACCAACATGCAGTGTTTCCTTGATTGAATTAGCTCTCACACCAATATTTGCGTCTAGAGCCTTTGCATTGAGGGCTATGTGAAAACGGCTGTGGCACTGAAGTTGCCTGTGAATGTGGAGTTGGTGGCATGTGAAACCCGCATGTGGAGCATTCGTTTGTGTGGGATGCTCTACCAGGTTCATTCCTAGATAATGCACTCAAAGGGCACTAAGCATAGAGTGTGAAAACTGAGTTTCCTTGAGAGCTGCTTGGAAGCCTGATGGTGTGTGAAGTTAGTGAGCCAAATGGAGTTGTTCTCCCACAAGAACCACTCGGCTGATCCTTCTTCAATATGCCCTTCACCAACATGCAGTGTTTCCTTGATTGAATTAGCTCTCACACCAATATTTGTGTCTAGAGCCTTTGCATTGAGGGCTATCTGAAAACGGCTGTGGCGCTGAAGTTGCCTGTCAATGTGGAGTTGGTGGCATGTGAAACCCGCATGTGGAGCATTCGTTTGTGTGGGATGCTCACCAAGCTTCATTTCAGTCCTAGGTACTCAAAGGGCACTAAGCATAGAGTGTGAAAACTGAGTTTCCTTGAGAGCTGCTTGGAAGCCTGATGGTGTGTGAAGTTAGTGAGCCAAATGGAGTTGTTCTCCCACAAGAACCACTCGGCTGATCCTTCTTCAATATGCCCTTCACCAACATGCAGTGTTTCCTTGATTGAATTAGCTCTCACACCAATATTTGCGTCTAGAGCCTTTGCATTGAGGGCTATCTGAAAACGGCTGTGGCACTGAAGTTGCGTGAGAATGTGGAGTTGATGGCCTGTGAAACCCGCATGTGGAGCATTCGTTTGTGTGGGATGCTCTACCAGGTTCATTCCTAGATAATGCACTCAAAGGGCACTAAGCATAGAGTGTGAAAACTGAGTTTCCATGAGAGATGCTTGGAAGCCTGATGGTGTGTGAAGTTAGTGAGCCAAATGGAGTTGTTCTCCCACAAGAACCACTCGGCTGATCCTTCTTCAATATGCCCTTCACCAACATGCAGTGTTTCCTTGATTGAATTAGCTCTCACACCAATATTTGCGTCTAGAGCCTTTACATTGAGGGCTATCTGAAAACAACTGTGGCGCTGAAGTTGCCTGTCAATGTGGAGTTGGTGGCATGTGAAACCCGCATGTGTAGCATTTGTTTGTGTGGGATGCTCACCAAGCTTCATTTCAGTCCTAGGTACTCAAAGGGCACTAAGCATAGAGTGTGAAAACTGAGTTTCCTTGAGAGCTGCTTGGAAGCCTGATGGTGTGTGAAGTTAGTGAGCCAAATGGAGTTGTTCTCCCACAAGAACCACTCGGCTGATCCTTCTTCAATATGCCCTTCACCAACATGCAGTGTTTCCTTGATTGAATTAGCTCTCACACCAATATTTGCGTCTAGAGCCTTTGCATTGAGGGCTATCTGAAAACGGGTGTGGCACTGAAGTTGCCTGTGAATGTGGAGTTGGTGGCATGTGAAACCCGCATGTGGAGCATTCGTTTGTGTGGGATGCTCTACCAGGTTCATTCCTAGATAATGCACTCAAAGGGCACGAAGCATAGAGTGTGAAAACTGAGTTTCCTTGAGAGCTGCTTGGAAGCCTGATGGTGTGTGAAGTTAGTGAGCCAAATGGAGTTGTTCTCCCACAAGAACCACTCGGCTGATCCTTCTTCAATATGCCCTTCACCAACATGCAGTGTTTCCTTGATTGAATTAGCTCTCACACCAATATTTCCGTCTAGAGCCTTTGCATTGAGGGCTATCTGAAAACGGTAGTGGCGCTGAAGTTGCGTGAGAATGTGGAGTTGGTGGAATATGAAACCCGCATGTGGAGCATTCGTTTGTGTGGGATGCTCTACCAGGTTCATTCCTAGATAATGCACTCAAAGGGCACTAAGCATAGAGTATGAAAACTGAGTTTCCTTGAGAGCTGCTTGGAAGCCTGATGGTGTGTGAAGTTAGTGAGCCAAATGGAGTTGTTCTCCCACAAGAACCACTCGGCTGATCCTTCTTCAATATGCCCTTCACCAACATGCAGTGTTTCCTTGATTGAATTAGCTCTCACACCAATATTTGCGTCTAGAGCCTTTGCATTGAGGGCTATCTGAAAACGGCTGTGGCACTGAAGTTGCGTGAGAATGTGGAGTTGATGGCCTGTGAAACCCGCATGTGGAGCATTCGTTTGTGTGGGATGCTCTACCAGGTTCATTCCTAGATAATGCACTCAAAGGGCACTAAGCATAGAGTGTGAAAACTGAGTTTCCATGAGAGATGCTTGGAAGCCTGATGGTGTGTGAAGTTAGTGAGCCAAATGGAGTTGTTCTCCCACAAGAACCACACGGCTGATCCTTCTTCAATATGCCCTTCACCAACATGCAGTGTTTCCTTGATTGAATTAGCTCTCACACCAATATTTGCGTCTAGAGCCTTTACGTTGAGGGCTATCTGAAAACAACTGTGGCGCTGAAGTTGCCTGTCAATGTGGAGTTGGTGGCATGTGAAACCCGCATGTGGAGCATTTGTTTGTGTGGGATGCTCACCAAGCTTCATTTCAGTCCTAGGTACTCAAAGGGCACTAAGCATAGAGTGTGAAAACTGAGTTTCCTTGAGAGCTGCTTGGAAGCCTGATGGTGTGTGAAGTTAGTGAGCCAAATGGAGTTGTTCTCCCACAAGAACCACTCGGCTGATCCTTCTTCAATATGCCCTTCACCAACATGCAGTGTTTCCTTGATTGAATTAGCTCTCACACCAATATTTGCGTCTAGAGCCTTTGCATTGAGGGCTATCTGAAAACGGTAGTGGCGCTGAAGTTGCGTGAGAATGTGGAGTTGGTGGAATATGAAACCCGCATGTGGAGCATTCGTTTGTGTGGGATGCTCTACCAGGTTCATTCCTAGATAATGCACTCAAAGGGCACTAAGCATAGAGTATGAAAACTGAGTTTCCTTGAGAGCTGCTTGGAAGCCTGATGGTGTGTGAAGTTAGTGAGCCAAATGGAGTTGTTCTCCCACAAGAACCACTCGGCTGATCCTTCTTCAATATGCCCTTCACCAACATGCAGTGTTTCCTTGATTGAATTAGCTCTCACACCAATATTTGCGTCTAGAGCCTTTGCATTGAGGGCTATCTGAAAACGGCTGTGGCACTGAAGTTGCGTGAGAATGTGGAGTTGATGGCCTGTGAAACCCGCATGTGGAGCATTCGTTTGTGTGGGATGCTCTACCAGGTTCATTCCTAGATAATGCACTCAAAGGGCACTAAGCATAGAGTGTGAAAACTGAGTTTCCATGAGAGATGCTTGGAAGCCTGATGGTGTGTGAAGTTAGTGAGCCAAATGGAGTTGTTCTCCCACAAGAACCACACGGCTGATCCTTCTTCAATATGCCCTTCACCAACATGCAGTGTTTCCTTGATTGAATTAGCTCTCACACCAATATTTGCGTCTAGAGCCTTTACGTTGAGGGCTATCTGAAAACAACTGTGGCGCTGAAGTTGCCTGTGAATGTGGAGTTGGTGGCATGTAAAACCCGCATGTGGAGCATTTGTTTGTGTGGGATGCTCACCAAGCTTCATTTCAGTCCTAGGTACTCAAAGGGCACTAAGCATAGAGTGTGAAAACTGAGTTTCCTTGAGAGCTGCTTGGAAGCCTGATGGTGTGTGAAGTTAGTGAGCCAAATGGAGTTGTTCTCCCACAAGAACCACTCGGCTGATCCTTCTTCAATATGCCCTTCACCAACATGCAGTGTTTCCTTGATTGAATTAGCTCTCACACCAATATTTGCGTCTAGAGCCTTTGCATTGAGGGCTATCTGAAAACGGCTGTGGCACTGAATTTGCCTGTGAATGTGGAGTTGGTGGCATGTGAAACCCGCATGTGGAGCATTCGTTTGTGTGGGATGCTCTACCAGGTTCATTCCTAGATAATGCACTCAAAGGGCACTAAGCATAGAGTGTGAAAACTGAGTTTCCTTGAGAGCTGCTTGGAAGCCTGATGGTGTGTGAAGTTAGTGAGCCAAATGGAGTTGTTCTCCCACAAGAACCACTCGGCTGATCCTTCTTCAATATGCCCTTCACCAACATGCAGTGTTTCCTTGATTGAATTAGCTCTCACACCAATATTTCCGTCTAGAGCCTTTGCATTGAGGGCTATCTGAAAACGGTAGTGGCGCTGAAGTTGCGTGAGAATGTGGAGTTGGTGGAATATGAAACCCGCATGTGGAGCATTCGTTTGTGTGGGATGCTCTACCAGGTTCATTCCTAGATAATGCACTCAAAGGGCACTAAGCATAGAGTGTGAAAACTGAGTTTCCTTGAGAGCTGCTTGGAAGCCTGATGGTGTGTGAAGTTAGTGAGCCAAATGGAGTTGTTCTCCCACAAGAACCACTCGGCTGATCCTTCTTCAATATGCCCTTCACCAACATGCAGTGTTTAATTGATTGAATTAGCTCTCACACCAATATTTGCGTCTAGAGCCTTTACATTGAGGGCTATCTGAAAACAACTGTGGCGCTGAAGTTGCCTGTCAATGTGGAGTTGGTGGCATGTGAAACCCGCATGTGGAGCATTCGTTTGTGTGGGATGCTCTACCAGGTTCATTCCTAGATAATGCACTCAAAGGGCACTAAGCATAGAGTGTGAAAACTGAGTTTCCTTGAGAGCTGCTTGGAAGCCTGATGGTGTGTGAAGTTAGTGAGCCAAATGGAGTTGTTCTCCCACAAGAACCACTCGGCTGATCCTTCTTCAATATGCCCTTCACCAACATGCAGTGTTTCCTTGATTGAATTAGCTCTCACACCAATATTTGCGTCTAGAGCCTTTGCATTGAGGGCTATCTGAAAACGGTAGTGGCGCTGAAGTTGCCTGTGAATGTGGAGTTGGTGGCATGTGAAACCCGCATGCGGAGCATTCGTTTGTGTGGGATGCTCTACCAGGTTCATTCCTAGATAATGCACTCAAAGGGCACTAAGCATAGAGTGTGAAAACTGAGTTTCCTTGAGAGCTGCTTGGAAGCCTGATGGTGTGTGAAGTTAGTGAGCCAAATGGAGTTGTTCTCCCACAAGAACCACTCGGCTGATCCTTCTTCAATATGCCCTTCACCAACATGCAGTGTTTCCTTGATTGAATTAGCTCTCACACCAATATTTGCGTCTAGAGCCTTTGCATTGAGGGCTATCTGAAAACGGCTGTGGCACTGAAGTTGCCTGTGAATGTGGAGTTGGTGGCATGTGAAACCCGCATGTGGAGCATTCGTTTGTGTGGGATGCTCTACCAGGTTCATTCCTAGATAATGCACTCAAAGGGCACTAAGCATAGAGGGTGAAAAGTGAGTTTCCTTGAGAGCTGCTTGGAAGCCTGATGGTGTGTGAAGTTAGTGAGCCAAATGGAGTTGTTCTCCCACAAGAACCACTCGGCTGATCCTTCTTCAATATGCCCTTCACCAACATGCAGTGTTTCCTTGATTGAATTAGCTCTCACACCAATATTTGTGTCAAGAGCCTTTACATTGAGGGCTATCTGAAAACAACTGTGGCGCTGAAGTTGCCTGTCAATGTGGAGTTGGTGGCATGTGAAAGCCGCATGTGGAGCATTCGTTTGTGTGGGATGCTCTACCAGGTTCATTCCTAGATAATGCACTCAAAGGGCACTAAGCATAGAGTGTGAAAACTGAGTTTCCTTGAGAGCTGCTTGGAAGCCTGATGGTGTGTGAAGTTAGTGAGCCAAATGGAGTTGTTCTCCCACAAGAACCACTCGGCTGATCCTTCTTCAATATGCCCTTCACCAACATGCAGTGTTTAATTGATTGAATTAGCTCTCACACCAATATTTGCGTCTAGAGCCTTTACATTGAGGGCTATCTGAAAACAACTGTGGCGCTGAAGTTGCCTGTCAATGTGGAGTTGGTGGCATGTGAAACCCGCATGTGGAGCATTCGTTTTTGTGGGATGCTCTACCAGGTTCATTCCTAGATAATGCACTCAAAGGGCACTAAGCATAGAGTGTGAAAACTGAGTTTCCTTGAGAGCTGCTTGGAAGCCTGATGGTGTGTGAAGTTAGTGAGCCAAATGGAGTTGTTCTCCCACAAGAACCACTCGGCTGATCCTTCTTCAATATGCCCTTCACCAACATGCAGTGTTTCCTTGATTGAATTAGCTCTCACACCAATATTTGCGTCTAGAGCCTTTGCATTGAGGGCTATCTGAAAACGGCTGTGGCACTGAAGTTGCCTGTGAATGTGGAGTTGGTGGAATGTGAAACCCGCATGTGGAGCATTCGTTTGTGTGGGATGCTCTACCAGGTTCATTCCTAGATAATGCACTCAAAGGGCACTAAGCATAGAGTGTGAAAACTGAGTTTCCTTGAGAGCTGCTTGGAAGCCTGATGGTGTGTGAAGTTAGTGAGCCAAATGGAGTTGTTCTCCCACAAGAACCACTCGTCTGATCCTTCTTCAATATGCCCTTCACCAACATGCAGTGTTTCCTTGATTGAATTAGCTCTCACACCAATATTTGCGTCTAGATCCTTTACATTGAGGGCTATCTGAAAACAACTGTGGCGCTGAAGTTGCCTGTCAATGTGGAGTTGGTGGAATGTGAAACCCGCATGTGGAGCATTCGTTTGTGTGGATGCTCTACCAGGTTCATTCCTAGATAATGCACTCAAAGGGCACTAAGCATAGAGTGTGAAAACTGAGTTTCCTTGAGAGCTGCTTGAAGCCTGATGGTGTGTGAAGTTAGTGAGCCAAATGGAGTTGTTCTCCCACAAGAACCACTCGCTGATCCTTCTTCAATATGCCCTTCACCAACATGCAGTGTTTCCTTGATTGAATTAGCTCTCATACCAATATTTGTGTCTAGAGCCTTTGCATTGAGGGCTATCTGAAAACGGCTGTGCGCTGAAGTTGCCTGTGAATGTGGAGTTGGTGGCATGTGAAACCCGCATGTGGAGCATTCTTTTGTGTGGGATGCTCACCAAGCTTCATTTCAGTCCTAGACACTCAAAGGGGCACTAAGCATAGAGTGTGAAAACTGAGTTTCCTTGAGAGCTGCTTGGAAGCCTGATGTGTGTGAAGTTAGTGAGCCAAATGGAGTTGTTCTCTCCACAAGAACCACTCGGCTGATCCTTCTTCAATATGCCCTTCACCAACATGCAGTGTTTCCTTGATTGAATTAGCTCTCACACCAATATTTGCGTCTAGAGCCTTTACATTGAGGCTATCTGAAAACAACTGTGGCGCTGAAGTTGCCTGTGAATGTGGAGTTGGTGGCATGTGAAACCCGCATGTGGAGCATTCGTTTGTGTGGGATGCTCTACCAGGTTCATTCCTAGATAATGCACTGAAAGGGCACTAAGCATAGAGTGTGAAAACTGAGTTTCCTTGAGAGCTGCTTGGAAGCCTGATGGTGTGTGAAGTTAGTGAGCCAATGAGTTGTTCTCCCACAAGAACCACTCGGCTGATCCTTCTTCAATATGCCCTTCACCAACATGCAGTGTTCCTTGATTGAATTAGCTCTCACACCAATATTTGTGTCTAGAGCCTTTGCATTGAGGGCTATCTGAAAACGGCTGTGGCGCTGAAGTTGCCTGTGAATGTGGAGTTGGTGGCATGTGAAACCCGCATGTGGAGCATTCGTTTGTGTGGGATGCTCACCAAGCTTCATTTCAGTCCTAGGTACTCAAAGGGCACTAAGCATAGAGTGTGAAAACTGAGTTTCCTTGAGAGCTGCTTGGAAGCCTGATGGTGTGTGAAGTTAGTGAGCCCAAATGGAGTTGTTCTCCCACAAGAACCACTCGGCTGATCCTTCTTCAATATGCCCTTCACCAACATGCAGTGTTTCCTTGATTGAATTAGCTCTCACACCAATATTTGCGTCTAGAGCCTTTGCATTGAGGGCTATCTGAAAACGCTGTGCACTGAAGTTGCGTGAGAATGTGGAGTTGATGGCCTGTGAAACCCGCATGTGGAGCATTCGTTTGTGTGGATGCTCTACCAGGTTCATTCCTAGATAATGCACTCAAAGGGCACTAAGCATAGAGTGTGAAAACTGAGTTTCCATGAGAGCTGCTTGGAAGCCTGATGGTGTGTGAAGTTAGTGAGCCAAATGGAGTTGTTCTCCCACAAGAACCACTCGGCTGATCCTTCTTCAATATGCCCTTCACCAACATGCAGTGTTTCATTGATTGAATTAGCTCTCACACCAATATTTGCGTCTAGAGCCTTTACATTGAGGGCTATCTGAAAACAACTGTGGCGCTGTAGTTGCCTGTGAATGTGGGAGTTGGTGGCATGTGAAACCCGCATGTGGAGCATTCGTTTGTGTGGGATGCTCACGAAGCTTCATTTCAGTCCTAGGTACTCAAAGGGCACTAAGCATAGAGTGTGAAAACTGAGTTTCCTTGAGAGCTGCTTGGAAGCCTGATGGTGTGTGAAGTTAGTGAGCCAAATGGAGTTGTTCTCCCACAAGAACCACTCGCTGATCCTTCTTCAATATGCCCTTCACCAACATGCAGTGTTTCCTTGATTGAATTTGCTCTCACACCAATATTTGCGCCTAGAGCCTTTGTATTTGTGGTTAATCTGAAAACGGCTTTAGCTAGGAAGTTGTCTGTGAATGTGGAGTTGGTGTCATGTGAAACCCGCATGTGGAGCATTCGTTTGTGTGGGATGCTCACCAAGCTTCATTTCAGTCCTAGGTACTCAAAGGGCACTAAGCATAGAGTGTGAAAACTGAGTTTCCTTGAGAGCTGCTTGGAAGCCTGATGGTGTGTGAAGTTAGTGAGCCAAATGGAGTTGTTCTCCCACAAGAACCACTCGGCTTGATCCTTCTTCAATATGCGCTTCACCAACATGCAGTGTTTCCTTGATTAAATTATCCCCCACACCAATATTTGCGTCTAGAGCCTTTGCATTGAGGGCTATCTGAAAATGGCTGTGGCGCTGAAGTTGCCTGTGAAAGTGGAATTGGTGGCATGTGAAACCCGCATGTGGAGCATTCGTTTGTGTGGGATGTTCTACCAGGTTCATTCCTAGATAATGCACTCAAAGGGCACTAAGCATAGAGTGTGAAAACTGAGTTTCCTTGAGAGCTGCTTGCAAGCCTGATGGTGTGTGAAGTTAGTGAGCCAAATGGAGTTGTTCTCCCACAAGAACCACTCAGCTGATCCTTCTTCAATATGCCCTTCACCAACATGCAGTGTTTCCTTGATTGAATTAGCTCTCATACCAATATTTGTGTCTAGAGCCTTTGCATTGAGGGCTATCTGAAAACAGTTGTGGCGCTGAAGTTGCCTGTGAATGTGGAGTTGGTGGCATGTGAAACCCGCATGTGGGAAGCATTCGTTTGTATGGGATGCTCACCAAGCTTCATTTCAGTCCTAGACACTCAAAGGGCACTAAGCATAAAGTGTGAAAACTGAGTTTCCTTGAGAGCTGCTTGGAAGCTTGATGGTGTGTGAAGTTAATGAGCCAAATGGAGTTGTTCTCCCACAAGAACCACTAGACTGATCCTTCTTCAATATGCCCTTCACCAACATGCAGTGTTTCCTTGATTGAATTAGCTGTCACAACCAATATTTGTGTCTAGAGCCTTTGCATTGAGGGCTATCTGAAAACGGCTGTGGCGCTGAAGTTGCCTGTGAATGTGGAGTTGGTGGCATGTGAAACCCGCATGTGGAGCATTCGTTTGTGTGGGATGCTCTACCAGGTTCATTCCTAGATAATGCACTCAAAGGGCACTAAGCATAGAGTGTGAAAACTGAGTTTCCTTGAGAGCTGCTTGGAAGCCTGATGGTGTGTGAAGTTAGTGAGCCAAATGGAGTTGTTCTCCCCACAAGAACCACTCGGCTGATCCTTCTTCAATATGCCCTTCACCAACATGCAGTGTTTCCTTGATTGAATTAGCTCTCACACCAATATTTGCGTCTAGAGCCTTTGCATTGAGGACTATCTAAAAACAGCTGTGGCGCTGAAGTTGCCTGTGAATGTGGAGTTGGTGGCATGTGAAAACCGCATGTGGAGCATTCGTTTGTGTGGGATGCTCTACCAGGTTCATTCCAAGATAATGCACTCAAAGGGTACTAAGCATAGAGTGTGAAAACTGAGTTTCCTTGAGAGCTGCTTGGAAGCCTGATGGTGTGTGAAGTTAGTGAGCCAAATGGAGTTGTTCTCCCACAAGAACCACTCGGCTGATCCTTCTTCAATATGCCCTTCACCAACATGCAGTGTTTCCTTGATTAAATTATCCCCCACACCAATATTTGCGTCTAGAGCCTTTGCATTGAGGGCTATCTGAAAACGGCTGTGCGCTGAAAGTTGCCTGTGAATGTGGAATTGGTGGCATGTGAAACCCGCATGTGGAGCATTCGTTTGTGTGGGATGCTCTACCAGGTTCATTCCTAGATAATGCACTCAAAGGGCACTAAGCATAGAGTGTGAAAACTGAGTTTCTTGAGAGCTGCTTGGAAGCCTGATGGTGTGTGAAGTAAGTGAGCCAAATGGAGTTGTTCTCCCACAAGAACCACTCAGCTGATCCTTCTTCAATATGCCCTTCACCAACATGCAGTGTTTCCTTGATTGAATTAGCTCTCACACCAATATTTGCGTCTAGAGCCTTTACATTGAGGGCTATCTGAAAACGGCTGTGGCGCTGAAGTTGCCTGTGAATGTGGAGTTGGTGGCATGTGAAACCCGCATGTGGAGCATTCGTTTGTGTGGGATGCTCACCAAGCTTCATTTCAGTCCTAGGTACTCAAAGGGCACTAAGCATAGAGTGTGAAAACTGAGTTTCCTTGAGAGCTGCTTGGAAGCCTGATGGTGTGTGAAGTTAGTGAGCCAAATGGAGTTGTTCTCCCACAAGAACCACTCAGCTGATCCTTCTTCAATATGCCCTTCACCAACATGCTGTGTTTCCTTGATTGAATTAGCTCTCACACCAATATTTCCGTCTAGAGCCTTTGCATGGAGGGCTATCTGAAAACGGCTGTGGCGCTGAAGTTGCCTGTGAATGTGAGTTGGTGGAATATGAAACCCGCATGTGGAGCATTCGTTTGTGTGGGATGCTCACCCAGGTTCATTCCTAGATAATGCACTCAAAGGCACTAAGCATAGAGTATGAAAACTGAGTTTTCCTTGAGAGCTGCTTGGAAGCCTGATGGTGTGTGAAGTTAGTGAGCCAAATGGAGTTGTTCTCCCACAAGAACCACTCGGCTGATCCTTCTTTAATATGCCCTTCACCAACATGCAGTGTTTCCTTGAATGAATTAGCTCTCACACCAATATTTGCGTCTAGAGCCTTTGCATTTAGGGCTATCTGAAAACGGCTGTGGCGCTGAAGTTGCCTGAGAATGTGGAGTTGGTGGCATGTGAAAACCGCATGTGTAGCATTCGTTGGTGTGGCATGCTCTACCAGGTTCATTCCTAGATAATGCACTCAAAGGGCACTAAGCATAGAGTGTGAAAACTGAGTTTCCTTGAGAGCTGCTTGGAAGCCTGATGGTGGGTGAAGTTAGTGAGCCAGATGGAGTTGTTCTCCCACAAGAACCACTCGACTGATCCATCTTCAATATGCCCTTCACCAACATGCAGTGTTTCCTTGATTGAATTAGCTCTCACACCAATATTTATGTCTAGAGCCTTTGCATTGAGGGCTATCTGAAAACGGCTGTGGCGCTGAAGTTGCCTGTCAATGTGGAGTTGGTGGCATGTGAAACCCGCATGTGGAGCATTCGTTTGTGTGGGATGCTCACCAAGCTTCATTTCAGTCCTAGGTACTCAAAGGGCACTAAGCATAGAGTGTGAAAACTGAGTTTCCTTGAGAGCTGCTTGGAAGCCTGATGGTGTGTGAAGTTAGTGAGCCAAATGGGAGTTGTTCTCCCACAAGAACCACTCGGCTGATCCTTCTTCAATATGCCCTTCACCAACATGCAGTGTTTCCTTGATTGAATTAGCTCTCACACCAATATTTCCGTCTAGAGCCTTTGCATTGAGGGCTATCTGAAAACGGCTGTGGCGGTGAAGTTGCCTGAGAATGTGGAGTTGGTGGCATGTGAAACCCGCATGTGGAGCATTCGTTTGTGTGGGATGCTCACCAAGCTTCATTTCAGTCCTAGACACTCAAAGGGCACTAAGCATAAAGTGTGAAAACTGAGTTTCCTTGAGAGCTGCTTGGAAGCTTGATGGTGTGTGAAGTTAATGAGCCAAATGGAGTTGTTCTCCCACAAGAACCTCTCGACTGATCCTTCTTCAATATGCCCTTCACCAACATGCAGTGTTTCCTTGATTGAATTAGCTGTCACACCCAATATTTGTGTCTAGAGCCTTTGCATTGAGGACTATCTGAAAACGGCTGTGGCGCTGAAGTTGCCTGTGAATGTGGAGTTGGTGGCATGTGAAACCCGCATGTGGAGCATTCGTTTGTGTGGGATGCTCTACCAGGTTCATTCCTAGATAATGCACTCAAAGGGCACTAAGCATAGAGTGTGAAAACTGAGTTTCCTTGAGAGCTGCTTGGAAGCCTGATGGTGTGTGAAGTTAGTGAGCCAAATGGAGTTGTTCTCCCACAAGAACCACTCGGCTGATCCTTCTTCAATATGCCCTTCACCAACATGCAGTGTTTCCTTGATTAAATTATCCCCCACACCAATATTTGCGTCTAGAGCCTTTGCATTGAGGGCTATCTGAAAACGGCTGTGGCGCTGTAGTTGCCTGTGAATGTGGAGTTGATGGCCTGTGAAACCCGCATGTGGAGCATTCGTTTGTGTGGGATGCTCTACCAGGTTCATTCCTAGATAATGCACTCAAAGGGCACTAAGCATAGAGTGTGAAAACTGAGTTTCCATGAGAGATGCTTGGAAGCCTGATGGTGTGTGAAGTTAGTGAGCCAAATGGAGTTGTTCTCCCACAAGAACCACTCGGCTGATCCTTCTTCAATATGCCCTTCACCAACATGCAGTGTTTCCTTGATTGAATTAGCTCTCATACCAATATTTGTGTCTAGAGCCTTTGCATTGAGGGCTATCTGAAAACGGCTGTGAGCTGAAGTTGCCTGTGAATGTGGAGTTGGTGGCATGTGAAACCCGCATGTGGAGCATTCGTTTGTATGGGATGCTCACCAAGCTTCATTTCAGTCCTAGACACTCAAAGGGCACTAAGCATAAAGTGTGAAAACTGAGTTTCCTTGAGAGCTGCTTGGAAGCTTGATGGTGTGTGAAGTTAATGAGCCAAATGGAGTTGTTCTCCCACAAGAACCACTAGACTGATCCTTCTTCAATATGCCCTTCACCAACATGCAGTGTTTCCTTGATTGAATTAGCTGTCACACCAATATTTGTGTCTAGAGCCTTTGCATTGAGGGCTATCTGAAAACGGCTGTGGCGCTGAAGTTGCCTGTGAATGTGGAGTTGGTGGCATGTGAAACCCGCATGTGGAGCATTCGTTTGTGTGGGATGCTCTACCAGGTTCATTCCTAGATAATGCACTCAAAGGGCACTAAGCATAGAGTGTGAAAACTGAGTTTCCTTGAGAGCTGCTTGGAAGCCTGATGGTGTGTGAAGTTAGTGAGCCAAATGGAGTTGTTCTCCCACAAGAACCACTCGGCTGATCCTTCTTCAATATGCCCTTCACCAACATGCAGTGTTTCCTTGATTGAATTAGCTCTCACACCAATATTTGCGTCTAGAGCCTTTGCATTGAGGACTATCTAAAAACAGCTGTGGCGCTGAAGTTGCCTGTGAATGTGGAGTTGGTGGCATGTGAAACCCGCATGGGGAGCATTCGTTTGTGTGGAATGCTCTACCAGGTTCATTCCAAGATAATGCACTCAAAGGGTACTAAGCATAGAGTGTGAAAACTGAGTTTCCTTGAGAGCTGCTTGGAAGCCTGATGGTGTGTGAAGTTAGTGAGCCAAATGGAGTTGTTCTCCCACAAGAACCACTCGGCTGATCCTTCTTCAATATGCCCTTCACAAACATGCAGTGTTTCCTTGATTGAATTAGCTCTCACACCAATATTTGTGTCTAGAGCCTTTGCATTGAGGGCTATCTGAAAACGGCTGTGGCGCTGTAGTTGCCTGTGAATGTGGAGTTGGTGGCATGTGAAACCCGCATGTGAGCATTCGTTTGTGTGGGATGCTCACGAAGCTTCATTTCAGTCCTAGGTACTCAAAGGGCACTAAGCATAGAGTGTGAAAACTGAGTTTCCTTGAGAGCTGCTTGGAAGCCTGATGGTGTGTGAAGTTAGTGAGCCAAATGGAGTTGTTCTCCCACAAGAACCACTCGGCTGATCCTTCTTCAATATGCCCTTCACCAACATGCAGTGTTTCCTTGATTGAATTAGCTCTCACACCAATATTTCCGTCTAGAGCCTTTGCATTGAGGGCTATCTGAAAACGGCTGTGGCGGTGAAGTTGCCTGAGAATGTGGAGTTGGTGGCATGTGAAACCCGCATGTGGAGCATTCGTTGTGTGGGATGCTCTACCAGGTTCATTCCTAGATAATGCACTCAAAGGGCACTAAGCATAGAGTGTGAAAACTGAGTTTCCTTGAGAGCTGCTTGGAAGCCTGATGGTGTGTGAAGTTAGTGAGCCAAATGGAGTTGTTCTCCCACAAGAACCACTCAGCTGATCCTTCTTCAATATGCCCTTCACCAACATGCAGTGTTTCCTTGATTGAATTAGCTCTCACACCAATATTTCCGTCTAGAGCCTTTGCATTGAGGGCTATCTGAAAACGGCTGTGGCGCTGAAGTTGCGTGAGAATGTGGAGTTGGTGGAATATGAAACCCGCATGTGGAGCATTCGTTTGTGTGGGATGCTCACCCAGGTTCATTCCTAGATTATGCACTCAAAGGGCACTAAGCATAGAGTATGAAAACTGAGTTTCCTTGAGAGCTGCTTGGAGGCCTGATGGTGTGTGAAGTTAGTGAGCCAAATGGAGTTGTTCTCCCACAAGAACCACTCGGCTGATCCTTCTTTAATATGCCCTTCACCAACATGCAGTGTTTCCTTGATTGAATTAGCTCTCACACCAATATTTGCGTCTAGAGCCTTTGCATTTAGGGCTATCTGAAAACGGCTGTGGCGCTGAAGTTGCCTGAGAATGTGGAGTTGGTGGCATGTGAAACCCGCATGTGGAGCATTCGTTTGTGTGGATGCTCTACCAGGTTCATTCCTAGATAATGCACTCAAAGGGCACTAAGCATAGAGTGTGAAAACTGAGTTTCCTTGAGAGCTGCTTGGAAGCCTGATGGTGTGTGAAGTTAGTGAGCCAGATGGAGTTGTTCTCCCACAAGAACCACTCGGCTGATCCTTCTTCAATATGCCCTTCACCAACATGCAGTGTTTCCTTGATTAAATTATCCCCCACACCAATATTTGCGTCTAGAGCCTTTGCATTGAGGGCTATCTGAAAACGGCTGTGGCGCTGTAGTTGCCTGTGAATGTGGAGTTGATGGCCTGTGAAACCCGCATGTGGAGCATTCGTTTGTGTGGGATGCTCTACCAGGTTCATTCCTAGATAATGCACTCAAAGGGCACTAAGCATAGAGTGTGAAAACTGAGTTTCCATGAGAGATGCTTGGAAGCCTGATGGTGTGTGAAGTTAGTGAGCCAAATGGAGTTGTTCTCCCACAAGAACCACTCGGCTGATCCTTCTTCAATATGCCCTTCACCAACATGCAGTGTTTCCTTGATTGAATTAGCTCTCATACCAATATTTGTGTCTAGAGCCTTTGCATTGAGGGCTATCTGAAAACAGTTGTGGCGCTGAAGTTGCCTGTGAATGTGGAGTTGGTGGCATGTGAAACCCGCATGTGGAGCATTCGTTTGTATGGATGCTCACCAAGCTTCATTTCAGTCCTAGACACTCAAAGGGCACTAAGCATAAAGTGTGAAAACTGAGTTTCCTTGAGAGCTGCTTGGAAGCTTGATGGTGTGTGAAGTTAATGAGCCAAATGGAGTTGTTCTCCCACAAGAACCACTAGACTGATCCTTCTTCAATATGCCCTTCACCAACATGCAGTGTTTCCTTGATTGAATTAGCTGTCACACCAATATTTGTGTCTAGAGCCTTTGCATTGAGGACTATCTGAAAACGGCTGTGGCGCTGAAGTTGCCTGTGAATGTGGAGTTGGTGGCATGTGAAACCCGCATGTGGAGCATTCGTTTGTGTGGGATGCTCACCCAGGTTCATTCCTAGATTATGCACTCAAAGGGCACTAAGCATAGAGTATGAAAACTGAGTTTCCTTGAGAGCTGCTTGGGAGGCCTGATGGTGTGTGAAGTTAGTGAGCCAAATGGAGTTGTTCTCCCACAAGAACCACTCGGCTGATCCTTCTTTAATATGCCCTTCACCAACATGCAGTGTTTCCTTGATTGAATTAGCTCTCACACCAATATTTGCGTCTAGAGCCTTTGCATTTAGGGCTATCTGAAAACGGCTGTGGCGCTGAAGTTGCCTGAGAATGTGGAGTTGGTGGCATGTGAAACCCGCATGTGGAGCATTCGTTTGTGTGGGATGCTCTACCAGGTTCATTCCTAGATAATGCACTCAAAGGGCACTAAGCATAGAGTGTGAAAACTGAGTTTCCTTGAGAGCTGCTTGGAAGCCTGATGGTGTGTGAAGTTAGTGAGCCAAATGGAGTTGTTCTCCCACAAGAACCACTCGGCTGATCCTTCTTCAATATGCCCTTCACCAACATGCAGTGTTTCCTTGATTGAATT
>NW_026700323.1:0-36251 GCF_030435755.1 Ochotona princeps | reverse complement strand
GCTGATCCTTCTTCAATATGCCCTTCACCAACATGCAATGTTTCCTTGATTGAATTAGCTCTCACACCAATATTTGCGTCTAGAGCCTTTGCATTGAGGGCTATCTGAAAACGGCTGTGGCGCTGAAGTTGCCTGTGAATGTGGAGTTGGTGGCATGTGAAACCCGCATGTGGAGCATTCGTTTGTGTGGGATGCTCACCAAGCTTCACTTCAGTCCTAGCCACTCAAAGGGCACTAAGCATAGAGTGTGAAAACTGAGTTTCCTTGAGAGCTGCTTGGAAGCCTGATGGTGTGTGAAGTTAGTGAGCCAAATGGAGTTGTTCTCCCACAAGAACCACTCGGCTGATCCTTCTTCAATATGCCCTTCACCAACATGCAGTGTTTCCTTGATTGAATTAGCTCTCACACCAATATTTGTGTCTAGAGCCTTTGCATTGAGGGTTATCTGAAAACGTCTGTGGCGCTGAAGTTGCCTGTGAATGTGGAGTTGGTGGCATGTGAAACCCGCATGTGGAGCACTCGTTTGTGTGGGATGCTCTACCAGCTTCATTTCAGTCCTAGGCACTCAAGGGCACTAAGCATAAAGTGTGAAAACTGAGTTTCCTTGAGAGCTGCTTAGAAGCCTGATGGTGTGTGAAGTTAGTGAGCCAAATGGAGTTGTTCTCCCACAAGAACCACTCGGCTGATTCTTCTTCAATATGCCCTTCACCAACATGCAGTGTTTCCTTGATTGAATTAGCTCTCACACCAATATTTTCGTCTAGAGCCTTTGCATTGAGGGCTATCTGAAAACGACTGTGGCGCTGAAGTTGCCTGTGAATGTGGAGTTGGTGGCATGTGAAACCCGCATGTGGAGCATTCGTTTGTTTGGGATGCTCTACCAGGTTCATTCCTAGATAATGCACTCAAAGGGCACTAAGCATAGAGTGTGAAAACTGAGTTTCCTTGAGAGCTGCTTGGAAGCCTGATGGTGTGTGAAGTTAGTGAGCCAAATGGAGTTGTTCTCCCACAAGAACCACTCGGCTGATCCTTCTTCAATATGCCCTTCACCAACATGCAATGTTTCCTTGATTGAATTAGCTCTCACACCAATATTTGCGTCTAGAGCCTTTGCATTGAGGGCTATCTGAAAACGGCTGTGGCGCTGAAGTTGCGTGAGAATGTGGAGTTGGTGGCATGTGAAACCCGCATGTGGAGCATTCGTTTGTGTGGGATGCTCTACCAGGTTTATTCCTAGATAATGCACTCAAAGGGCACTAAGCATAGAGTGTGAAAACTGAGTTTCCTTGAGAGCTGCTTGGAAGCCTGATGGTGTGTGAAGTTAGTGAGCCAAATGGAGTTGTTCTCCCACAAGAACCACTCGGCTGATCCTTCTTCAATATGCCCTTCACCAACATGCAGTGTTTCCTTGATTGAATTAGCTCTCACACCAATATTTGCGTCTAGAGCCTTTGCATTGAGGGCTATCTGAAAACGGCTGTGGCGCTGAAGTTGCCTGTGAATGTGGAGTTGGTGGCATGTGAAACCCGCATGTGGAGCATTCGTTTGTGTGGGATGCTCACCCAGCTTCACTTCAGTCCTAGGCACTCAAAGGGCACTAAGCATAGAGTGTGAAAACTGAGTTTCCTTGAGAGCTGCTTGGAAGCCTGATGGTGTGTGAAGTTAGTGAGCCAAATGGAGTTGTTCTCCCACAAGAACCACCCGACTGATCCTTCTTCAATATGCCCTTCACCAACATGCAGTGTTTTCTTGATTGAATTAGCTCTCACACCAATATTTGTGTCTAGAGCCTTTGCATTGAGGGTTATCTGAAAACGGCTGTGGCGCTGAAGTTGCCTGTGAATGTGGAGTTGGTGGCATGTGAAACCCGCATGTGGAGCATTCGTTTGTGTGGGATGCTCTACCAGCTTCATTTCAGTCCTAGGCACTCAAGGGCACTAAGCATAAAGTGTGAAAACTGAGTTTCCTTGAGAGCTGCTTGGAAGCCTGATGGTGTGTGAAGTTAGTGAGCCAAATGGAGTGGTTCTCCCATAAGAACCACTCGGCTGATCCTTCTTCAATATGCCCTTCACCAACATGCAGTGTTTCCTTGATTGAATTAGCTCTCACACCAATATTTGCGTCTAGAGCCTTTGCATTGAGGGCTATCTGGAAATGGCTGTGGCGCTGAAGTTGCCTGTGAATGTGGAGTTGGTGGCATGTGAACCCCCCATGTGGAGCATTCGTTTGTGTGGGATGCTCACCAAGCTTCATTTCAGTCCTAGGTACTCAAAGGGCACTAAGCATAGAGTGAAAACTGAGTTTCCTTGAGAGCTGCTTGGAAGCCTGATGGTGTGTGAAGTTAGTGAGCCAAATAGAGTTGTTCTCCCACAAGAACCACTCGGCTGATCCTTCTTCAATATGCCCTTCACCAACATGCAGTGTTTCCTTGATTCAATTAGCTCTCACACCAATATTTGTGTCTAGAGCCTTTGCATTGAGGGCTATCTGAAAACGGCTGTGGCGCTGAAGTTGCCTGTGAATGTGGAGTTGGTGGCATGTGAAAACCCGCATGTGGAGCATTCGTTTGTGTGGGATGCTCACCAAGCTTCATTTCAGTCCTAGGTACTCAAAGGGCACTAAGCATAGAGTGTGAAAACTGAGTTTCCTTGAGAGCTGCTTGGAAGCCTGATGGTGTGTGAAGTTAGTGAGCCAAATGGAGTTGTTCTCCCACAAGAACCATTCGGCTGATCCTTCTTCAATATGCCCTTCACCAACATGCAGTGTTTCCTTGATTGAATTAGCTCTCACACCAATATTTGCGTCTAGAGCCTTTGCATTGAGGGCTATCTGAAAACGGCTGTGGCGCTGAAGTTGCCTGTCAATGTGGAGTTGGTGGCAGGTGAAACCCGCATGTGGAGCATTCGTTTGTGTGGGATGCTCTACCAGGTTCATTCCTAGATAATGCACTCAAAGGGCACTAAGCATAGAGTGTGAAAACTGAGTTTCCTTGAGAGCTGCTTGGAAGCCTGATGGTGTGTGAAGTTAGTGAGCCAAATGGAGTTGTTCTCCCACAAGAACCACTCGGCTGATCCTTCTTCAATATGCCCTTCACCAACATGCAGTGTTTCCTTGATTGAATTAGCTCTCACACCAATATTTGCGTCTAGAGCCTTTGCATTGAGGGCTATCTGAAAACGGTTCTGGCGCTGAAGTTGCCCGTCAATGTGGAATTGGTGGCATGTGAAACCCGCATGTGGAGCATTCGTTTGTGTGGGATGCTCTACCAGGTTCATTCCTAGATAATGCACTCAAAGGGCACTAAGCATAGAGTGTGAAAACTGAGTTTCCTTGAGAGCTGCTTGGAAGCCTGATGGTGTGTGAAGTTAGTGAGCCAAATGGAGTTGTTCTCCCACAAGAACCACTCGGCTGATCCTTCTTCAATATACCCTTCACCAACATGCAGTGTTTCCTTGATTGAATTAGCTCTCACACCAATATTTGCATCTAGAGCCTTTGCATTGAGGGCTATCTGAAAACGGCTGTGGCGCTGAAGCTGCCTGTAAATGTGGAGTTGGTGGCATGTGAAACCCGCATGTGGAGCATTCGTTTGTGTGGGATGCTCTACCAGGTTCATTCCTAGATAATGCACTCAAAGGGCACTAAGCATAGAGTGTGAAAACTGAGTTTCCTTGAGAGCTGCTTGGAAGCCTGATGGTGTGTGAAGTTAGTGAGCCAAATAGAGTTGTTCTCCCACAAAAACCACTCGGCTGATCCTTCTTCAATATGCCCTTCACCAACATGCAGTGTTTCCTTGATTCAATTAGCTCTCACACCAATATTTGTGTCTAGAGCCTTTGCATTGAGGGCTATCTGAAAACGGCTGTGGCGCTGAAGTTGCCTGAGAATGTGGAGTTGGTGGCATGTGAAACCCGCATGTGGAGCATTCGTTTGTGTGGGATGCTCTACCAGGTTCATTCCTAGATAATGCACTCAAAGGGCACTAAGCATAGAGTGTGAAAACTGAGTTTCCTTGAGAGCTGCTTGGAAGCCTGATGGTGTGTGAAGTTAGTGAGCCAAGTGGAGTTGTTCTCCCACAAGAACCACTCGGCTGATCCTTCTTCAATATGCCCTTCACCAACATGCAGTGTTTCCTTGATTGAATTAGTTCTCACACCAATATTTGCGTCTAGAGCCTTTGCATTGAGGGCTATCTGAAAACGGCTGTGGCGCTGAAGTTGCGTGAGAATGTGGAGTTGGTGGCATGTGAAACCCGCATGTGGAGCATTTGTTTGTGTGGGATGCTCTACCAGGTTCATTCCTAGATAATGCACTCAAAGGGCACTAAGCATAGAGTGTGAAAACTGAGTTTCCTTGAAAGCTGCTTGGAAGCCTGATGGTGTGTGAAGTTAGTGAGCCAAATGGAGTTGTTCTCCCACAAGAACCACTCGGCTAATCCTTCTTCAATATGCCCTTCACCAACATGCAGTGTTTCCTTGATTGAATTAGCTCTCACACCAATATTTGCGTCTAGAGCCTTTGCATTGAGGGCTATCTGAAAATGGCTGTGGCGCTGAAGTTGCCTGTGAACGTGGAGTTGGTGGCATGTGAAACCCGCATGTGGAGCATTCGTTTGTGTGGGATGCTCACCCAGCTTCATTTCAGTCCTAGGCTCAAAGGGCACTAAGCATAGAGTGTGAAAACTGAGTTTCCTTGAGAGCTGCTTGGAAGCCTGATGGTGTGTGAAGTTAGTGAGCCAAATGGAGTTGTTCTCCCACAAGAACCACTCGGCTGATCCTTCTTCAATATGCCCTTCACCAACATGCAGTGTTTCCTTGATTGAATTAGCTCTCACACCAATATTTGCGTCTAGAGCCTTTGCATTGAGGGCTATCTGAAAATGGTTCTGGCGCTGAAGTTGCCTGTCAATGTGGAGTTGGTGGCATGTGAAACCCGCATGTGGAGCATTCGTTTGTGTGGGATGCTCACCAAGCTTCATTTCAGTCCTAGGCACTCAAAGGGCACTAAGCATAGAGTGTGAAAACTGAGTTTCCTTGAGAGCTGCTTGGAAGCCTGATGGTGTGTGAAGTTAGTGAGCCAAATGGAGTTGTTCTCCCACAAGAACCACTCGGCTAATCCTTCTTCAATATGCCCTTCACCAACATGCAGTGTTTCCTTGATTGAATTAGCTCTCACACCAACATTTGCGTCTAGAGCCTTTGCATTGAGGGCTATCTGAAAACGGCTGTGGCGCTGAAGTTGCCTGTGAACGTGGAGTTGGTGGCATGTGAAACCCGCATGTGGAGCATTCGTTTGTGTGGGATGCTCACCAAGCTTCATTTCAGTCCTAGGCACTCAAAGGGCACTAAGCATAAAGTGTGAAAACTGAGTTTCCTTGAGAGCTGCTTGGAAGCCTGATGGTGTGTGAAGTTAGTGAGCCAAATGGAGTTGTTCTCCCACAAGAACCACTCGGCTGATCCTTCTTCAATATGCCCTTCAGCAACATGCAGTGTTTCCTTGATTGAATTAGCTCTCACACCAATATTTGCGTCTAGAGCCTTTGCATTGAGGGCTATCTGAAAACGGCTGTGGCGCTGAAGTTGCCTGTCAATGTGGAGTTGGTGGCATGTGAAACCCGCATGTGGAGCATTCGTTTGTGTGGGATGTTCTACCAGGTTCATTCCTAGATAATGACTCAAAGGGCACTAAGCATAGAGTGTGAAAACTGAGTTTCCTTGAGAGCTGCTTGGAAGCCTGATGGTGTGTGAAATTAGTGAGCCAAATGGAGTTGTTCTCCCACAAGAACCACTCGGCTGATCCTTCTTCAGTATGCCCTTCACCAACATGCAGTGTTTCTTTGATTGAATTAGCTCTCACACCAATATTTGTGTCTAGAGCCTTTGCATTGAGGGCTATCTGATAACGGCTGTGGCGCTGAAGTTGCCTGTGAATGTGGAGTTGGTGGCATGTGAAACCCGCATGTGGAGCATTTGTTTGTGTGGGATGCTCACCAAGCTTCATTTCAGTCCTAGGTACTCAAAGGGCACTAAGCATAGAGTGTGAAAACTGAGTTTCCTTGAGAGCTGCTTGGAAGCCTGATGGTGTGTGAAGTTAGTGAGCCAAATGGAGTTGTTCTCCCACAAGAACCACTCGGCTGATCCTTCTTCAATATGCCCTTCACCAACATGCAGTGTTTCCTTGATTGAATTAGCTCTCACACCAATATTTGTGTCTAGAGCCTTTGCATTGAGGGCTATCTGAAAACGGCTGTGGCGCTGAAGTTGCCTGTGAATGTGGAGTTGGTGGCATGTGAAACCCGCATGTGGAGCATTCGTTTGTGTGGGATGCTCTACCAGCTTCCTTTTAGTCCTAGGCACTCAAGGGCACTAAGCATAAAGTGTGAAAACTGAGTTTCCTTGAGAGCTGCTTGGAAGCCTGATGGTGTGTGAAGTTAGTGAGCCAAATGGAGTTGTTCTCCCACAAGAACCACTCGGCTGATCCTTCTTCAATATGCGCTTCACCAACATGCAGTGTTTCCTTGATTGAATTAGCTTTCACACCAATATTTGCGTCTAGAGCCTTTGCATTGAGGGCTATCTGAAAACGGCTGTGGCGCTGAAGTTGCCTGTGAATGTGGAGTTGGTGGCATGTGAAACTCGCATGTGGAGCATTCGTTTGTGTGGGATGCTCTACCAGGTTCATTCCTAGATAATGCACTCAAAGGGCACTAAGCATAGAGTGTGAAAACTGAGTTTCCTTGAGAGCTGCTTGGAAGCCTGATGGTGTGTGAAGTTAGTGAGCCAAATGGAGTTGTTCTCCCACAAGAACCACTCGGCTGATCCTTCTTCAATATGCGCTTCACCAACATGTAGTGTTTCCTTGATTGAATTAACTCTCACACCAATATTTGCGTCTAGAGCCTTTGCATTGAGGGCTATCTGAAAATGGCTGTGGCGCTGAAGTTGCCTGTGAACGTGGAGTTGGTGGCATGTGAAACCCGCATGTGGAGCATTCGTTTGTGTGGGATGCTCACCAAGCTTCATTTCAGTCCTAGGCTCAAAGGGCACTAAGCATAGAGTGTGAAAACTGAGTTTCCTTGAGAGCTGCTTGGAAGCCTGATGGTGTGTGAAGTTAGTGAGCCAAATGGAGTTGTTCTCCCACAAGAACCACTCGGCTGATCCTTCTTCAATATGCCCTTCACCAACATGCAGTGTTTCCTTGATTGAATTAGCTCTCACACCAATATTTGCGTCTAGAGCCTTTGCATTGAGGGCTATCTGAAAATGGTTCTGGCGCTGAAGTTGCCTGTCAATGTGGAGTTGGTGGCATGTGAAACCCGCATGTGGAGCATTCGTTTGTGTGGGATGCTCACCAAGCTTCATTTCAGTCCTAGGCACTCAAAGGGCACTAAGCATAGAGTGTGAAAACTGAGTTTCCTTGAGAGCTGCTTGGAAGCCTGATGGTGTGTGAAGTTAGTGAGCCAAATGGAGTTGTTCTCCCACAAGAACCACTCGGCTAATCCTTCTTCAATATGCCCTTCACCAACATGCAGTGTTTCCTTGATTGAATTAGCTCTCACACCAACATTTGCGTCTAGAGCCTTTGCATTGAGGGCTATCTGAAAACGGCTGTGGCGCTGAAGTTGCCTGTGAATGTGGAGTTGGTGGCATGTGAAACCCGCATGTGGAGCATTCGTTTGTGTGGGATGCTCACCAAGCTTCATTTCAGTCCTAGGCACTCAAAGGGCACTAAGCATAAAGTGTGAAAACTGAGTTTCCTTGAGAGCTGCTTGGAAGCCTGATGGTGTGTGAAGTTAGTGAGCCAAATGGAGTTGTTCTCCCACAAGAACCACTCGGCTGATCCTTCTTCAATATGCCCTTCAGCAACATGCAGTGTTTCCTTGATTGAATTAGCTCTCACACCAATATTTGCGTCTAGAGCCTTTGCATTGAGGGCTATCTGAAAACGGCTGTGGCGCTGAAGTTGCCTGTCAATGTGGAGTTGGTGGCATGTGAAACCCGCATGTGGAGCATTCGTTTGTGTGGGATGTTCTACCAGGTTCATTCCTAGATAATGCACTCAAAGGGCACTAAGCATAGAGTGTGAAAACTGAGTTTCCTTGAGAGCTGCTTGGAAGCCTGATGGTGTGTGAAATTAGTGAGCCAAATGGAGTTGTTCTCCCACAAGAACCACTCGGCTGATCCTTCTTCAGTATGCCCTTCACCAACATGCAGTGTTTCTTTGATTGAATTAGCTCTCACACCAATATTTGTGTCTAGAGCCTTTGCATTGAGGGCTATCTGATAACGGCTGTGGCGCTGAAGTTGCCTGTGAATGTGGAGTTGGTGGCATGTGAAACCCGCATGTGGAGCATTTGTTTGTGTGGGATGCTCACCAAGCTTCATTTCAGTCCTAGGTACTCAAAGGGCACTAAGCATAGAGTGTGAAAACTGAGTTTCCTTGAGAGCTGCTTGGAAGCCTGATGGTGTGTGAAGTTAGTGAGCCAAATGGAGTTGTTCTCCCACAAGAACCACTCGGCTGATCCTTCTTCAATATGCCCTTCACCAACATGCAGTGTTTCCTTGATTGAATTAGCTCTCACACCAATATTTGTGTCTAGAGCCTTTGCATTGAGGGCTATCTGAAAACGGCTGTGGCGCTGAAGTTGCCTGTGAATGTGGAGTTGGTGGCATGTGAAACCCGCATGTGGAGCATTCGTTTGTGTGGGATGCTCTACCAGCTTCCTTTTAGTCCTAGGCACTCAAGGGCACTAAGCATAAAGTGTGAAAACTGAGTTTCCTTGAGAGCTGCTTGGAAGCCTGATGGTGTGTGAAGTTAGTGAGCCAAATGGAGTTGTTCTCCCACAAGAACCACTCGGCTGATCCTTCTTCAATATGCGCTTCACCAACATGCAGTGTTTCCTTGATTGAATTAGCTTTCACACCAATATTTGCGTCTAGAGCCTTTGCATTGAGGGCTATCTGAAAACGGCTGTGGCGCTGAAGTTGCCTGTGAATGTGGAGTTGGTGGCATGTGAAACTCGCATGTGGAGCATTCGTTTGTGTGGGTTGCTCTACCAGGTTCATTCCTAGATAATGCACTCAAAGGGCACTAAGCATAGAGTGTGAAAACTGAGTTTCCTTGAGAGCTGCTTGGAAGCCTGATGGTGTGTGAAGTTAGTGAGCCAAATGGAGTTGTTCTCCCACAAGAACCACTCGGCTGATCCTTCTTCAATATGCGCTTCACCAACATGTAGTGTTTCCTTGATTGAATTAACTCTCACACCAATATTTGCGTCTAGAGCCTTTGCATTGAGGGCTATCTGAAAACGGCTGTGGCGCTGAAGTTGCCTGAGAATGTGGAGTTGGTGGCATGTGAAACCCGCATGTGGAGCATTCGTTTGTGTGGGATGCTCTACCAGGTTCATTCCTAGATAATGCACTCAAAGGGCACTAAGCATAGAGTGTGAAAACTGAGTTTCCTTGAGAGCTGCTTGGAAGCCTGATGGTGTGTGAAGTTAGTGAGCCAAATGGAGTTGTTCTCCCACAAGAACCACTCGGCTGATCCTTCTTCAATATGCCCTTCACCAACATGCAGTGTTTCCTTGATTGAATTAGTTCTCACACCAATATTTGCGTCTAGAGCCTTTGCATTGAGGGCTATCTGAAAACGGCTGTGGCGCTGAAGTTGCGTGAGAATGTGGAGTTGGTGGCATGTGAAACCCGCATGTGGAGCATTCGTTTGTGTGGGATGCTCTACCAGGTTCATTCCTAGATAATGCACTCAAAGGCACTAAGCATAGAGTGTGAAAACTGAGTTTCCTTGAGAGCTGCTTGGAAGCCTGATGGTGTGTGAAGTTAGTGAGCCAAATGGAGTTGTTCTCCCACAAGAACCACTCGGCTAATGCTTCTTCAATATGCCCTTCACCAACATGCAGTGTTTCCTTGATTGAATTAGCTCTCACACCAATATTTGCGTCTAGAGCCTTTGCATTGAGGGCTATCTGAAAATGGCTGTGGCGCTGAAGTTGCCTGTGAACGTGGAGTTGGTGGCATGTGAAACCCGCATGTGGAGCATTCGTTTGTGTGGGATGCTCACCAAGCTTCATTTCAGTCCTAGGCACTCAAAGGGCACTAAGCATAAAGTGTGAAAACTGAGTTTCCTTGAGAGCTGCTTGGAAGCCTGATGGTGTGTGAAGTTAGTGAGCCAAATGGAGTTGTTCTCCCACAAGAACCACTCGGCTGATTCTTCTTCAATATGCCCTTCACCAACATGCAGTGTTTCCTTGATTGAGTTAGCTCTCACACCAATATTTGCGTCTAGAGCCTTTGCATTGAGGGCTATCTGAAAACGGCTGTGGCGCTGAAGTTGCCTGTGAATGTGGAGTTGGTGGCATGTGAAACCCGCATGTGGAGCATTCGTTTGTGTGGGATGCTCTACCAGGTTCATTCCTAGATAATGCACTCAAAGGCACTAAGCATAGAGTGTGAAAACTGAGTTTCCTTGAGAGCTGCTTGGAAGCCTGATGGTGTGTGAAGTTAGTGAGCCAAATGGAGTTGTTCTCCCACAAGAACCACTCGGCTGATCCTTCTTCAATATGCCCTTCACCAACATGCAGTGTTTCCGTGATTGAATTAGCTCTCACACCAATATTTGCGTCTAGAGCCTTTGCATTGAGGGCTATCTGAAAACGGCTGTGGCGCTGAAGTTGCCTCAGAATGTGGAGTTGGTGGCATGTGAAACCCGCATGTGGAGCATTCGTTTGTGTGGGATGCTCTACCAGGTTCATTCCTAGATAATGCACTCAAAGGGCACTAAGCATAGAGTGTGAAAACTGAGTTTCCTTGAGAGCTGCTTGGAAGCCTGATGGTGTGTGAAGTTAGTGAGCCAAATGGAGTTGTTCTCCCACAAGAACCACTCGGCTGATCCTTCTTCAATATGCCCTTCACCAACATGCAGTGTTTCCTTGATTCAATTAGCTCTCACACCAATATTAGCGCCTAGAGCCTTTGCATTGAGGGCTATCTGAAAACGGCTGTGGCGCTGAAGTTGCGTGAGAATGTGGAGTTGGTGGCATGTGAAACCCGCATGTGGAGCATTCGTTTGTGTGGGATGCTCTACCAGGTTCATTCCTAGATAATGCACTCAAAGGGCACTAAGCATAGAGTGTGAAAACTGAGTTTCCTTGAGAGCTGCTTGGAAGCCTGATGGTGTGTGAAGTTAGTGAGCCAAATGGAGTTGTTCTCAGACAAGAACCACTCGGCTGATCCTTCTTCAATATGCCCTTCACCAACATGCAGTATTTCCTTGATTGAATTAGCTCTCACACCAATATTTGCGTCTAGAGCCTTTGCATTGAGGGCTATCTGAAAACCGTTCTGGCGCTGAAGTTGCCTGTGAATGTGGAGTTGGTGGCATGTGAAACCCGCATGTGGAGCATTCGTTTGTGTGGGATGCTCTACCAGGTTCATTCCTAGATAATGCACTCAAAGGCACTAAGCATAGAGTGTGAAAACTGAGTTTCCTTGAGAGCTGCTTGGAAGCCTGATGGTGTGTGAAGTTAGTGAGCCAAATGGAGTTGTTCTCCCACAAGAACCACTCGGCTGATCCTTCTTCAATATGTGCTTCACCAACATGCAGTGTTTCCTTGATTGAATTAGCTCTCACACCAATATTTGCGTCTAGAGCCTTTGCATTGAGGGCTATCTGAAAACGGCTCTGGCGCTGAAGTTGCCTGTCAATGTGGAGTTGGTGGCATGTGAAACCCGCATGTGGAGCATTCGTTTGTGTGGGATGCTCTACCAGGTTCATTCCTAGATAATGCACTCAAAGGGCACTAAGCACAGAGTGTGAAAACTGAGTTTCTTTGAGAGCTGCTTGGAAGCCTGATGGTGTGTGAAGTTAGTGAGCCAAATGGAGTTGTTCTCCCACAAGAACCACTCGGCTGATCCTTCTTCAATATGCGCTTCACCAACATGCAGTGTTTCCTTGATTGAATTAGCTCTCACACCAATATTTGTGTCTAGAGCCTTTGCATTGAGGGCTATCTGAAAATGGCTGTGGCACTGAAGTTGCCTGTGAACGTGGAGTTGGTGGCATGTGAAACCCGCATGTGGAGCATTCGTTTGTGTGGGATGCTCACCAAGCTTCATTTCAGTCCTAGGCACTCAAAGGGCACTAAGCATAGAGTGTGAAAACTGAGTTTCCTTGAGAGCTGCTTGGAAGCCTGATGGTGTGTGAAGTTAGTGAGCCAAATGGAGTTGTTCTCAGACAAGAACCACTCGGCTGATCCTTCTTCAATATGCCCTTCACCAACATGCAGTGTTTCCTTGATTGAATTAGCTCTCATACCAATATTTGTGTCTAGAGCCTTTGCATTGAGGGCTATCTGAAAATGGCTGTGGCACTGAAGTTGCCTGTGAATGTGGAGTTGGTGGCATGTGAAACCCGCATGTGGAGCATTCGTTTGTGTGGGATGCTCTACCAGGTTCATTCCTAGATAATGCACTCAAAGGGCACTAAGCATAGAGTGTGAAAACTGAGTTTCCTTGAGAGCTGCTTGGAAGCCTGATGGTGTGTGAAGTTAGTGAGCCAAATGGAGTTGTTCTCCCACAAGAACCGCTCGGCTGATCCTTCTTCAATATGCCCTTCACCAACATGCAGTGTTTCCTTGATTCAATTAGCTCTCACACCAATATTTGCGTCTAGAGCCTTTGCATTGAGGGCTATCTGAAAACCGTTCTGGCGCTGAAGTTGCCTGTGAATGTGGAGTTGGTGGCATGTGAAACCCGCATGTGGAGCATTCGTTTGTGTGGGATGCTCTACCAGGTTCATTCCTAGATAATGCACTCAAAGGGCACTAAGCATAGAGTGTGAAAACTGAGTTTCCTTGAGAGCTGCTTGGAAGCCTGATGGTGTGTGAAGTTACTGAGCCAAATGGAGTTGTTCTCCCACAAGAACCACTCGGCTGATCCTTCTTCAATATGCGCTTCACCAACATGCAGTGTTTCCTTGATTGAATTAGCTCTCACACCAATATTTGTGTCTAGAGCCTTTGCATTGAGGGCTATCTGAAAATGGCTGTGGCGCTGAAGTTGCCTGTGAATGTGGAGTTGGTGGCATGTGAAACCCGCATGTGGAGCATTCGTTTGTGTGGGATGCTCTACCAGGTTCATTCCTAGATAATGCACTCAAAGGGCACTAAGCATAGAGTGTGAAAACTGAGTTTCCTTGAGAGCTGCTTGGAAGCCTGATGGTGTGTGAAGTTAGTGAGCCAAATGGAGTTGTTCTCCCACAAGAACCACTCGGCTGATCCTTCTTCAATATGCCCTTCACCAACATGCAGTGTTTCCTTGATTGAGTTAGCTCTCACACCAATATTTGCGTCTAGAGCCTTTGCATTGAGGGCTATCTGAAAACGGCTGTGGCGCTGAAGTTGCCTGTGAATGTGGAGTTGGTGGCATGTGAAACCCGCATGTGGAGCATTCGTTTGTGTGGGATGCTCTACCAGGTTCATTCCTAGATAATGCACTCAAAGGGCACTAAGCATAGAGTGTGAAAACTGAGTTTCCTTGAGAGCTGCTTGGAAGCCTGATGGTGTGTGAAGTTAGTGAGCCAAATGGAGTTGTTCTCCCACAAGAACCACTCGGCTGATCCTTCTTCAATATGCCCTTCACCAACATGCAGTGTTTCCTTGATTGAATTAGCTCTCACACCAATATTTGCGTCTAGAGCCTTTGCATTGAGGGCTATCTGAAAACGGCTGTGGCGCTGAAGTTGCCTGTGAATGTGGAGTTGGTGGCATGTGAAACCCGCATGTGGAGCATTCGTTTGTGTGGGATGCTCTACCAGGTTCATTCCTAGATAATGCACTCAAAGGGCACTAAGCATAGAGTGTGAAAACTGAGTTTCCTTGAGAGCTGCTTGGAAGCCTGATGGTGTGTGAAGTTAGTGAGCCAAATGGAGTTGTTCTCAGACAAGAACCACTCGGCTGATCCTTCTTCAATATGGCCTTCACCAACATGCAGTGTTTCCTTGATTGAATTAGCTCTCACACCAATATTTGCGTCGAGAGCCTTTGCATTGAGGGCTATCTGAAAACGGCTGTGGTGCTGAAGTTGCCTGTCAATGTGGAGTTGGTGGCATGTGAAACCCGCATGTGGAGCATTCGTTTGTGTGGGATGCTCTACCAGCTTCATTCCTAGATAATGCACTCAAAGGGCACTAAGCATAGAGTGTGAAAACTGAGTTTCCTTGAGAGCTGCTTGGAAGCCTGATGGTGTGTGAAGTTAGTGAGCCAAATAGAGTTGTTCTCCCACAAGAACCACTCGGCTGATCCTTCTTCAATATGTCCTTCACCAACATGCAGTGTTTCCTTGATTGAATTAGCTCTCACACCAATATTTGCGTCTAGAGCCTTTGCATTGAGGGCCCTCTGAAAACAGCTGTGGCTGTGAAGTTGCCTCAGAATGTGGAGTTGGTGGCATGTGAAACCCGCATGTGGAGCATTCGTTTGTGTGGGATGCTCTACCAGGTTCATTCCTAGATAATGCACTCAAAGGGCACTAAGCATAGAGTGTGAAAACTGAGTTTCCTTGAGAGCTGCTTGGAAGCCTGATGGTGTGTGAAGTTAGTGAGCCAAATAGAGTTGTTCTCCCACAAGAACCACTCGGCTGATCCTTCTTCAATATGCCCTTCACCAACATGCAGTGTTTCCTTGATTGAATTAGCTCTCACACCAATATTTGTGTCTAGAGCCTTTGCATTGAGGGCTATCTGAAAACGGCTGTGGCGCTGAAGTTGCCTGTGAATGTGGAGTTGGTGGCATGTGAAACCCGCATGTGGAGCATTCGTTTGTGTGGGATGCTCTACCAGGTTCATTCCTAGATAATGCACTCAAAGGGCACTAAGCATAGAGTGTGAAAACTGAGTTTCTTTGAGAGCTGCTTGGAAGCCTGATGGTGTGTGAAGTTACTGAGCCAAATGGAGTTGTTCTCCCACAAGAACCACTCGGCTGATCCTTCTTCAATATGCCCTTCACCAACATGCAGTGTTTCCTTGATTGAATTAGCTCTCACAACAATATTTGTGTCTAGAGCCTTTGCATTGAGGGCTATCTGAAAACGGCTGTGGCGCTGAAGTTGCCTGTGAATGTGGAGTTGGTGGCATGTGAAACCCGCATGTGGAGCATTCGTTTGTGTGGGATGCTCTACCAGGTTCATTCCTAGATAATGCACTCAAAGGGCACTAAGCATAGAGTGTGAAAACTGAGTTTCTTTGAGAGCTGCTTGGAAGCCTGATGGGGTGTGAAGTTAGTGAGCCAAATGGAGTTGTTCTCCCACAAGAACCACTCGGCTGATCCTTCTTCAATATGCCCTTCACCAACATGCAGTGTTTCCTTGATTGAATTAGCTCTCACACCAATATTTGCGTCTAGAGCCTTTGCATTGAGGGCTATCTGAAAACGGCTCTGGCGCTGAAGTTGCCTGAGAATGTGGAGTTGGTGGCATGTGAAACCCGCATGTGGAGCATTCGTTTGTGTGGGATGCTCTACCAGGTTCATTCCTAGATAATGCACTCAAAGGGCACTAAGCATAGAGTGTGAAAACTGAGTTTCCTTGAGAGCTGCTTGGAAGCCTGATGGTGTGTGAAGTTAGTGAGCCAAATAGAGTTGTTCTCCCACAAGAACCACTCGGCTGATCCTTCTTCAATATGCCCTTCACCAACATGCAGTGTTTCCTTGATTGAATTAGCTCTCACACCAATATTTGTGTCTAGAGCCTTTGCATTGAGGGCTATCTGAAAAGGGCTGTGGCGCTGAAGTTGCCTGTGAATGTGGAGTTGGTGGCATGTGAAACCCGCATGTGGAGCATTCGTTTGTGTGGGATGCTCACCAAGCTTCATTTCAGTCCTAGGCACTCAAAGGGCACTAAGCATAAAGTGTGAAAACTGAGTTTCCTTGAGAGCTGCTTGGAAGCCTGATGGTGTGTGAAGTTAGTGAGCCAAATGGAGTTGTTCTCCCACAAGAACCACTCGGCTGATCCTTCTTCAATATGCCCTTCACCAACATGCAGTGTTTCCTTGAATGAATTAGCTCTCACACCAATATTTGCGTCTAGAGCCTTTGCATTGAGGGCTATCTGAAAACCGTTCTGGCGCTGAAGTTGCCTGTGAATGTGGAGTTGGTGGCATGTGAAACCCGCATGTGGAGCATTCGTTTGTGTGGGATGCTCTACCAGGTTCATTCCTAGATAATGCACTCAAAGGCACTAAGCATAGAGTGTGAAAACTGAGTTTCCTTGAGAGCTGCTTGGAAGCCTGATGGTGTGTGAAGTTAGTGAGCCAAATGGAGTTGTTCTCCCACAAGAACCACTCGGCTGATCCTTCTTCAATATGCCCTTCACCAACATGCAGTGTTTCCTTGATTGAATTAGCTCTCACAGCAATATTTGTGTCTAGAGCCTTTGCATTGAGGGCTATCTGAAAACGGCTCTGGCGCTGAAGTTGCCTGTGAACGTGGAGTTGGTGGCATGTGAAACCCGCATGTGGAGCATTCGTTTGTGTGGGATGCTCACCAAGCTTCATTTCAGTCCTAGGCACTCAAAGGGCACTAAGCATAGAGTGTGAAAACTGAGTTTCCTTGTGAGCTGCTTGGAAGCCTGATGGTGTGTGAAGTTAGTGAGCCAAATGGAGTTGTTCTCCCACAAGAACCACTCGGCTGATCCTTCTTCAATATGTCCTTCACCAACATGCAGTGTTTCCTTGATTGAGTTAGCTCTCACACCAATATTTGCGTCTAGAGCCTTTGCATTGAGGGCTATCTGAAAACCGTTCTGGCGCTGAAGTTGCCTGTGAATGTGGAGTTGGTGGCATGTGAAACCCGCATGTGGAGCATTCGTTTGTGTGGGATGCTCTACCAGGTTCATTCCTAGATAATGCACTCAAAGGGCACTAAGCATAGAGTGTGAAAACTGAGTTTCCTTGAGAGCTGCTTGGAAGCCTGATGGTGTGTGAAGTTAGTGAGCCAAATGGAGTTGTTCTCCCACAAGAACCACTCGGCTGATCCTTCTTCAATATGCGCTTCACCAACATGCAGTGTTTCCTTGATTGAATTAGCTCTCACACCAATATTTGCGTCTAGAGCCTTTGCATTGAGGGCTATCTGAAAACGGCTCTGGCGCTGAAGTTGCCTGTCAATGTGGAGCTGGTGGCATGTGAAACCCGCATGTGGAGCATTCGTTTGTGTGGGATGCTCTACCAGGTTCATTCCTAGATAATGCACTCAAAGGGCACTAGGCATAGAGTGTGAAAACTGAGTTTCCTTGAGAGCTGCTTGGAAGCCTGATGGTGTGTGAAGTTAGTGAGCCAAATGGAGTTGTTCTCCCACAAGAACCACTCGGCTGATCCTTCTTCAATATGCGCTTCACCAACATGCAGTGTTTCCTTGATTGAATTAGCTCTCACACCAATATTTGTGTCTAGAGCCTTTGCATTGAGGGCTATCTGAAAATGGCTGTGGCACTGAAGTTGCCTGTGAACGTGGAGTTGGTGGCATGTGAAACCCGCATGTGGAGCATTCGTTTGTGTGGGATGCTCATCAAGCTTCATTTCAGTCCTAGGCACTCAAAGGGCACTAAGCATAGAGTGTGAAAACTGAGTTTCCTTGAGAGCTGCTTGGAAGCCTGATGGTGTGTGAAGTTAGTGAGCCAAATGGAGTTGTTCTCCCACAAGAACCACTCGGCTGATCCTTCTTCAATATGCCCTTCACCAACATGCAGTGTTTCCTTGATTGAGTTAGCTCTCACACCAATATTTGCGTCTAGAGCCTTTGCATTGAGGGCTATCTGAAAACGGCTGTGGCGCTGAAGTTGCCTGTGAATGTGGAGTTGGTGGCATGTGAAACCCGCATGTGGAGCATTCGTTTGTGTGGGATGCTCTACCAGGTTCATTCCTAGATAATGCACTCAAAGGGCACTAAGCATAGAGTGTGAAAACTGAGTTTCCTTGAGAGCTGCTTGGAAGCCTGATGGTGTGTGAAGTTAGTGAGCCAAATGGAGTTGTTCTCCCACAAGAACCGCTCGGCTGATCCTTCTTCAATATGCCCTTCACCAACATGCAGTGTTTCCTTGATTCAATTAGCTCTCACACCAATATTTGCGTCTAGAGCCTTTGCATTGAGGGCTATCTGAAAACCGTTCTGGCGCTGAAGTTGCCTGTGAATGTGGAGTTGGTGGCATGTGAAACCCGCATGTGGAGCATTCGTTTGTGTGGGATGCTCTACCAGGTTCATTCCTAGATAATGCACTCAAAGGGCACTAAGCATAGAGTGTGAAAACTGAGTTTCCTTGAGAGCTGCTTGGAAGCCTGATGGTGTGTGAAGTTACTGAGCCAAATGGAGTTGTTCTCCCACAAGAACCACTCGGCTGATCCTTCTTCAATATGCGCTTCACCAACATGCAGTGTTTCCTTGATTGAATTAGCTCTCACACCAATATTTGTGTCTAGAGCCTTTGCATTGAGGGCTATCTGAAAATGGCTGTGGCGCTGAAGTTGCCTGTGAATGTGGAGTTGGTGGCATGTGAAACCCGCATGTGGAGCATTCGTTTGTGTGGGATGCTCACCAAGCTTCATTTCAGTCCTAGGCACTCAAAGGGCACTAAGCATAGAGTGTGAAAACTGAGTTTCCTTGAGAGCTGCTTGGAAGCCTGATGGTGTGTGAAGTTAGTGAGCCAAATGGAGTTGTTCTCCCACAAGAACCACTCGGCTGATCCTTCTTCAATATGCCCTTCACCAACATGCAGTGTTTCCTTGATTGAGTTAGCTCTCACACCAATATTTGCGTCTAGAGCCTTTGCATTGAGGGCTATCTGAAAACGGCTGTGGCGCTGAAGTTGCCTGTGAATGTGGAGTTGGTGGCATGTGAAACCCGCATGTGGAGCATTCGTTTGTGTGGGATGCTCTACCAGGTTCATTCCTAGATAATGCACTCAAAGGGCACTAAGCATAGAGTGTGAAAACTGAGTTTCCTTGAGAGCTGCTTGGAAGCCTGATGGTGTGTGAAGTTAGTGAGCCAAATGGAGTTGTTCTCCCACAAGAACCACTCGGCTGATCCTTCTTCAATATGCCCTTCACCAACATGCAGTGTTTCCTTGATTGAATTAGCTCTCACACCAATATTTGCGTCTAGAGCCTTTGCATTGAGGGCTATCTGAAAACGGCTGTGGCGCTGAAGTTGCCTGTGAATGTGGAGTTGGTGGCATGTGAAACCCGCATGTGGAGCATTCGTTTGTGTGGGATGCTCTACCAGGTTCATTCCTAGATAATGCACTCAAAGGGCACTAAGCATAGAGTGTGAAAACTGAGTTTCCTTGAGAGCTGCTTGGAAGCCTGATGGTGTGTGAAGTTAGTGAGCCAAATGGAGTTGTTCTCAGACAAGAACCACTCGGCTGATCCTTCTTCAATATGCCCTTCACCAACATGCAGTGTTTCCTTGATTGAATTAGCTCTCACACCAATATTTGCGTCGAGAGCCTTTGCATTGAGGGCTATCTGAAAACGGCTGTGGTGCTGAAGTTGCCTGTGAATGTGGAGTTGGTGGCATGTGAAACCCGCATGTGGAGCATTCGTTTGTGTGGGATGCTCTACCAGCTTCATTCCTAGATAATGCACTCAAAGGGCACTAAGCATAGAGTGTGAAAACTGAGTTTCCTTGAGAGCTGCTTGGAAGCCTGATGGTGTGTGAAGTTAGTGAGCCAAATAGAGTTGTTCTCCCACAAGAACCACTCGGCTGATCCTTCTTCAATATGTCCTTCACCAACATGCAGTGTTTCCTTGATTGAATTAGCTCTCACACCAATATTTGCGTCTAGAGCCTTTGCATTGAGGGCCCTCTGAAAACGGCTGTGGCTGTGAAGTTGCCTGTGATTGTGGAGTTGGTGGCATGTGAAACCCGCATGTGGAGCATTCGTTTGTGTGGGATGCTCTACCAGGTTCATTCCTAGATAATGCACTCAAAGGGCACTAAGCATAGAGTGTGAAAACTGAGTTTCCTTGAGAGCTGCTTGGAAGCCTGATGTGTGTGAAGTTAGTGAGCCAAATAGAGTTGTTCTCCCACAAGAACCACTCGGCTGATCCTTCTTCAATATGCCCTTCACCAACATGCAGTGTTTCCTTGATTGAATTAGCTCTCACAACCAATATTTGTGTCTAGAGCGTTTGCATTGAGGGCTATCTGAAAACGGCTGTGGCGCTGAAGTTGCGTGAGAATGTGGAGTTGGTGGCATGTGAAACCCGCATGTGGAGCATTCGTTTGTGTGGGATGCTCTAACCAGGTTCATTCCTAGATAATGCACTCAAAGGGCACTAAGCATAGAGTGTGAAAACTGAGTTTCTTTGAGAGCTGCTTGGAAGCCTGATGGTGTGTGAAGTTACTGAGCCAAATGGAGTTGTTCTCCCACAAGAACCACTCGGCTGATCCTTCTTCAATATGCCCTTCACCAACATGCAGTGTTTCCTTGATTGAATTAGCTCTCACAACAATATTTGTGTCTAGAGCCTTTGCATTGAGGGCTATCTGAAAACGGCTGTGGCGCTGAAGTTGCCTGTGAATGTGGAGTTGGTGGCATGTGAAACCCGCATGTGGAGCATTCGTTTGTGTGGGATGCTCTACCAGGTTCATTCCTAGATAATGCACTCAAAGGGCACTAAGCATAGAGTGTGAAAACTGAGTTTCTTTGAGAGCTGCTTGGAAGCCTGATGGGGTGTGAAGTTACTGAGCCAAATGGAGTTGTTCTCCCACAAGAACCACTCGGCTGATCCTTCTTCAATATGCCCTTCACCAACATGCAGTGTTTCCTTGATTGAATTAGCTCTCACACCAATATTTGCGTCTAGAGCCTTTGCATTGAGGGCTATCTGAAAACGGCTGTGGCGCTGAAGTTGCCTGAGAATGTGGAGTTGGTGGCATGTGAAACCCGCATGTGGAGCATTCGTTTGTGTGGGATGCTCTACCAGGTTCATTCCTAGATAATGCACTCAAAGGGCACTAAGCATAGAGTGTGAAAACTGAGTTTCCTTGAGAGCTGCTTGGAAGCCTGATGGTGTGTGAAGTTAGTGAGCCAAATGGAGTTGTTCTCCCACAAGAACCGCTCGGCTGATCCTTCTTCAATATGCCCTTCACCAACATGCAGTGTTTCCTTGATTCAATTAGCTCTCACACCAATATTTGCGTCTAGAGCCTTTGCATTGAGGGCTATCTGAAAACCGTTCTGGCGCTGAAGTTGCCTGTGAATGTGGAGTTGGTGGCATGTGAAACCCGCATGTGAGCATTCGTTTGTGTGGGATGCTCTACCAGGTTCATTCCTAGATAATGCACTCAAAGGGCACTAAGCATAGAGTGTGAAAACTGAGTTTCCTTGAGAGCTGCTTGGAAGCCTGATGGTGTGTGAAGTTACTGAGCCAAATGGAGTTGTTCTCCCACAAGAACCACTCGGCTGATCCTTCTTCAATATGCGCTTCACCAACATGCAGTGTTTCCTTGATTGAATTAGCTCTCACACCAATATTTGTGTCTAGAGCCTTTGCATTGAGGGCTATCTGAAAATGGCTGTGGCGCTGAAGTTGCCTGTGAATGTGGAGTTGGTGGCATGTGAAACCCGCATGTGGAGCATTCGTTTGTGTGGGATGCTCACCAAGCTTCATTTCAGTCCTAGGCACTCAAAGGGCACTAAGCATAGAGTGTGAAAACTGAGTTTCCTTGAGAGCTGCTTGGAAGCCTGATGGTGTGTGAAGTTAGTGAGCCAAATGGAGTTGTTCTCCCACAAGAACCACTCGGCTGATCCTTCTTCAATATGCCCTTCACCAACATGCAGTGTTTCCTTGATTGAGTTAGCTCTCACACCAATATTTGCGTCTAGAGCCTTTGCATTGAGGGCTATCTGAAAACGGCTGTGGCGCTGAAGTTGCCTGTGAATGTGGAGTTGGTGGCATGTGAAACCCGCATGTGGAGCATTCGTTTGTGTGGGATGCTCTACCAGGTTCATTCCTAGATAATGCACTCAAAGGGCACTAAGCATAGAGTGTGAAAACTGAGTTTCCTTGAGAGCTGCTTGGAAGCCTGATGGTGTGTGAAGTTAGTGAGCCAAATGGAGTTGTTCTCCCACAAGAACCACTCGGCTGATCCTTCTTCAATATGCCCTTCACCAACATGCAGTGTTTCCTTGATTGAATTAGCTCTCACACCAATATTTGCGTCTAGAGCCTTTGCATTGAGGGCTATCTGAAAACGGCTGTGGCGCTGAAGTTGCCTGTGAATGTGGAGTTGGTGGCATGTGAAACCCGCATGTGGAGCATTCGTTTGTGTGGGATGCTCTACCAGGTTCATTCCTAGATAATGCACTCAAAGGGCACTAAGCATAGAGTGTGAAAACTGAGTTTCCTTGAGAGCTGCTTGGAAGCCTGATGGTGTGTGAAGTTAGTGAGCCAAATGGAGTTGTTCTCAGACAAGAACCACTCGGCTGATCCTTCTTCAATATGCCCTTCACCAACATGCAGTGTTTCCTTGATTGAATTAGCTCTCACACCAATATTTGCGTCGAGAGCCTTTGCATTGAGGGCTATCTGAAAACGGCTGTGGTGCTGAAGTTGCCTGTCAATGTGGAGTTGGTGGCATGTGAAACCCGCATGTGGAGCATTCGTTTGTGTGGGATGCTCTACCAGCTTCATTCCTAGATAATGCACTCAAAGGGCACTAAGCATAGAGTGTGAAAACTGAGTTTCCTTGAGAGCTGCTTGGAAGCCTGATGGTGTGTGAAGTTAGTGAGCCAAATAGAGTTGTTCTCCCACAAGAACCACTCGGCTGATCCTTCTTCAATATGTCCTTCACCAACATGCAGTGTTTCCTTGATTGAATTAGCTCTCACACCAATATTTGCGTCTAGAGCCTTTGCATTGAGGGCCCTCTGAAAACGGCTGTGGCTGTGAAGTTGCCTGTGATTGTGGAGTTGGTGGCATGTGAAACCCGCATGTGGAGCATTCGTTTGTGTGGGATGCTCTACCAGGTTCATTCCTAGATAATGCACTCAAAGGGCACTAAGCATAGAGTGTGAAAACTGAGTTTCCTTGAGAGCTGCTTGGAAGCCTGATGGTGTGTGAAGTTAGTGAGCCAAATAGAGTTGTTCTCCCACAAGAACCACTCGGCTGATCCTTCTTCAATATGCCCTTCACCAACATGCAGTGTTTCCTTGATTGAATTAGCTCTCACACCAATATTTGTGTCTAGAGCGTTTGCATTGAGGGCTATCTGAAAACGGCTGTGGCGCTGAAGTTGCGTGAGAATGTGGAGTTGGTGGCATGTGAAACCCGCATGTGGAGCATTCGTTTGTGTGGGATGCTCTACCAGGTTCATTCCTAGATAATGCACTCAAAGGGCACTAAGCATAGAGTGTGAAAACTGAGTTTCTTTGAGAGCTGCTTGGAAGCCTGATGGTGTGTGAAGTTACTGAGCCAAATGGAGTTGTTCTCCCACAAGAACCACTCGGCTGATCCTTCTTCAATATGCCCTTCACCAACATGCAGTGTTTCCTTGATTGAATTAGCTCTCACAACAATATTTGTGTCTAGAGCCTTTGCATTGAGGGCTATCTGAAAACGGCTGTGGCGCTGAAGTTGCCTGTGAATGTGGAGTTGGTGGCATGTGAAACCCGCATGTGGAGCATTCGTTTGTGTGGGATGCTCTACCAGGTTCATTCCTAGATAATGCACTCAAAGGGCACTAAGCATAGAGTGTGAAAACTGAGTTTCTTTGAGAGCTGCTTGGAAGCCTGATGGGGTGTGAAGTTACTGAGCCAAATGGAGTTGTTCTCCCACAAGAACCACTCGGCTGATCCTTCTTCAATATGCCCTTCACCAACATGCAGTGTTTCCTTGATTGAATTAGCTCTCACACCAATATTTGCGTCTAGAGCCTTTGCATTGAGGGCTATCTGAAAACGGCTGTGGCGCTGAAGTTGCCTGAGAATGTGGAGTTGGTGGCATGTGAAACCCGCATGTGGAGCATTCGTTTGTGTGGGATGCTCTACCAGGTTCATTCCTAGATAATGCACTCAAAGGGCACTAAGCATAGAGTGTGAAAACTGAGTTTCCTTGAGAGCTGCTTGGAAGCCTGATGGTGTGTGAAGTTAGTGAGCCAAATAGAGTTGTTCTCCCACAAGAACCACTCGGCTGATCCTTCTTCAATATGCCCTTCACCAACATGCAGTGTTTCCTTGATTGAATTAGCTCTCACACCAATATTTGTGTCTAGAGCCTTTGCATTGAGGGCTATCTGAAAACGGCTGTGGCGCTGAAGTTGCCTGTGAATGTGGAGTTGGTGGCATGTGAAACCCGCATGTGGAGCATTCGTTTGTGTGGGATGCTCACCAAGCTTCATTTCAGTCCTAGGCACTCAAAGGGCACTAAGCATAAAGTGTGAAAACTGAGTTTCCTTGAGAGCTGCTTGGAAGCCTGATGGTGTGTGAAGTTAGTGAGCCAAATGGAGTTGTTCTCCCACAAGAACCACTCGGTTGATCCTTCTTCAATATGCCCTTCACCAACATGCAGTGTTTCCTTGATTGAATTAGCTCTCACACCAATATTTGTGTCTAGAGCGTTTGCATTGAGGGCTATCTGAAAACGGCTGTGGCGCTGAAGTTGCCTGTGAATGTGGAGTTGGTGGCATGTGAAACCCGCATGTGGAGCATTCGTTTGTGTGGGATGCTCACCAAGCTTCATTTCAGTCCTAGGCACTCAAAGGGCACTAAGCATAAAGTGTGAAAACTGAGTTTCCTTGAGAGCTGCTTGGAAGCCTGATGGTGTGTGAAGTTAGTGAGCCAAATGGAGTTGTTCTCCCACAAGAACCACTCGGCTGATCCTTCTTCAATATGCCCTTCACCAACATGCAGTGTTTCCTTGATTGAGTTAGCTCTCACACCAATATTTGCGTCTAGAGCCTTTGCATTGAGGGCTATCTGAAAACGGCTGTGGCGCTGAAGTTGCCTGTGAATGTGGAGTTGGTGGCATGTGAAACCCGCATGTGGAGCATTCGTTTGTGTGGGATGCTCTACCAGGTTCATTCCTAGATAATGCACTCAAAGGGCACTAAGCATAGAGTGTGAAAACTGAGTTTCCTTGAGAGCTGCTTGGAAGCCTGATGGTGTGTGAAGTTAGTGAGCCAAATGGAGTTGTTCTCCCACAAGAACCGCTCGGCTGATCCTTCTTCAATATGCCCTTCACCAACATGCAGTGTTTCCTTGATTCAATTAGCTCTCACACCAATATTTGCGTCTAGAGCCTTTGCATTGAGGGCTATCTGAAAACCGTTCTGGCGCTGAAGTTGCCTGTCAATGTGGAGTTGGTGGCATGTGAAACCCGCATGTGGAGCATTCGTTTGTGTGGGATGCTCTACCAGGTTCATTCCTAGATAATGCACTCAAAGGGCACTAAGCATAGAGTGTGAAAACTGAGTTTCCTTGAGAGCTGCTTGGAAGCCTGATGGTGTGTGAAGTTAGTGAGCCAAATGGAGTTGTTCTCCCACAAGAACCACTCGGCTGATCCTTCTTCAATATGCGCTTCACCAACATGCAGTGTTTCCTTGATTGAATTAGCTCTCACACCAATATTTGTGTCTAGAGCCTTTGCATTGAGGGCTATCTGAAAATGGCTGTGGCGCTGAAGTTGCCTGTGAATGTGGAGTTGGTGGCATGTGAAACCCGCATGTGGAGCATTCGTTTGTGTGGGATGCTCACCAAGCTTCATTTCAGTCCTAGGCACTCAAAGGGCACTAAGCATAGAGTGTGAAAACTGAGTTTCCTTGAGAGCTGCTTGGAAGCCTGATGGTGTGTGAAGTTAGTGAGCCAAATGGAGTTGTTCTCCCACAAGAACCACTCGGCTGATCCTTCTTCAATATGCCCTTCACCAACATGCAGTGTTTCCTTGATTGAGTTAGCTCTCACACCAATATTTGCGTCTAGAGCCTTTGCATTGAGGGCTATCTGAAAACGGCTGTGGCGCTGAAGTTGCCTGTGAATGTGGAGTTGGTGGCATGTGAAACCCGCATGTGGAGCATTCGTTTGTGTGGGATGCTCTACCAGGTTCATTCCTAGATAATGCACTCAAAGGGCACTAAGCATAGAGTGTGAAAACTGAGTTTCCTTGAGAGCTGCTTGGAAGCCTGATGGTGTGTGAAGTTAGTGAGCCAAATGGAGTTGTTCTCCCACAAGAACCACTCGGCTGATCCTTCTTCAATATGCCCTTCACCAACATGCAGTGTTTCCTTGATTGAATTAGCTCTCACACCAATATTTGCGTCTAGAGCCTTTGCATTGAGGGCTATCTGAAAACGGCTCTGGCGCTGAAGTTGCCTGTCAATGTGGAGTTGGTGGCATGTGAAACCCGCATGTGGAGCATTCGTTTGTGTGGGATGCTCTACCAGGTTCATTCCTAGATAATGCACTCAAAGGGCACTAAGCATAGAGTGTGAAAACTGAGTTTCCTTGAGAGCTACCTGGAAGCCTGATGGTGTGTGAAGTTAGTGAGCCAAATGGAGTTGTTCTCAGACAAGAACCACTCGGCTGATCCTTCTTCAATATGCCCTTCACCAACATGCAGTGTTTCCTTGATTGAATTAGCTCTCACACCAATATTTGCGTCGAGAGCCTTTGCATTGAGGGCTATCTGAAAACGGCTGTGGTGCTGAAGTTGCCTGTCAATGTGGAGTTGGTGGCATGTGAAACCCGCATGTGGAGCATTCGTTTGTGTGGGATGCTCTACCAGCTTCATTCCTAGATAATGCACTCAAAGGGCACTAAGCATAGAGTGTGAAAACTGAGTTTCCTTGAGAGCTGCTTGGAAGCCTGATGGTGTGTGAAGTTAGTGAGCCAAATAGAGTTGTTCTCCCACAAGAACCACTCGGCTGATCCTTCTTCAATATGTCCTTCACCAACATGCAGTGTTTCCTTGATTGAATTAGCTCTCACACCAATATTTGCGTCTAGAGCCTTTGCATTGAGGGCTATCTGAAAACGGCTGTGGCGCTGAAGTTGCCTGTGAATGTGGAGTTGGTGGCATGTGAAACCCGCATGTGGAGCATTCGTTTGTGTGGGATGCTCTACCAGGTTCATTCCTAGATAATGCACTCAAAGGGCACTAAGCATAGAGTGTGAAAACTGAGTTTCCTTGAGAGCTGCTTGGAAGCCTGATGGTGTGTGAAGTTAGTGAGCCAAATGGAGTTGTTCTCCCACAAGAACCGCTCGGCTGATCCTTCTTCAATATGCCCTTCACCAACATGCAGTGTTTCCTTGATTCAATTAGCTCTCACACCAATATTTGCGTCTAGAGCCTTTGCATTGAGGGCTATCTGAAAACCGTTCTGGCGCTGAAGTTGCCTGTCAATGTGGAGTTGGTGGCATGTGAAACCCGCATGTGGAGCATTCGTTTGTGTGGGATGCTCTACCAGGTTCATTCCTAGATAATGCACTCAAAGGGCACTAAGCATAGAGTGTGAAAACTGAGTTTCCTTGAGAGCTGCTTGGAAGCCTGATGGTGTGTGAAGTTAGTGAGCCAAATGGAGTTGTTCTCCCACAAGAACCACTCGGCTGATCCTTCTTCAATATGCGCTTCACCAACATGCAGTGTTTCCTTGATTGAATTAGCTCTCACACCAATATTTGTGTCTAGAGCCTTTGCATTGAGGGCTATCTGAAAATGGCTGTGGCGCTGAAGTTGCCTGTGAATGTGGAGTTGGTGGCATGTGAAACCCGCATGTGGAGCATTCGTTTGTGTGGGATGCTCACCAAGCTTCATTTCAGTCCTAGGCACTCAAAGGGCACTAAGCATAGAGTGTGAAAACTGAGTTTCCTTGAGAGCTGCTTGGAAGCCTGATGGTGTGTGAAGTTAGTGAGCCAAATGGAGTTGTTCTCCCACAAGAACCACTCGGCTGATCCTTCTTCAATATGCCCTTCACCAACATGCAGTGTTTCCTTGATTGAGTTAGCTCTCACACCAATATTTGCGTCTAGAGCCTTTGCATTGAGGGCTATCTGAAAACGGCTGTGGCGCTGAAGTTGCCTGTGAATGTGGAGTTGGTGGCATGTGAAACCCGCATGTGGAGCATTCGTTTGTGTGGGATGCTCTACCAGGTTCATTCCTAGATAATGCACTCAAAGGGCACTAAGCATAGAGTGTGAAAACTGAGTTTCCTTGAGAGCTGCTTGGAAGCCTGATGGTGTGTGAAGTTAGTGAGCCAAATGGAGTTGTTCTCCCACAAGAACCACTCGGCTGATCCTTCTTCAATATGCCCTTCACCAACATGCAGTGTTTCCTTGATTGAATTAGCTCTCACACCAATATTTGCGTCTAGAGCCTTTGCATTGAGGGCTATCTGAAAACGGCTCTGGCGCTGAAGTTGCCTGTCAATGTGGAGTTGGTGGCATGTGAAACCCGCATGTGGAGCATTCGTTTGTGTGGGATGCTCTACCAGGTTCATTCCTAGATAATGCACTCAAAGGGCACTAAGCATAGAGTGTGAAAACTGAGTTTCCTTGAGAGCTACTTGGAAGCCTGATGGTGTGTGAAGTTAGTGAGCCAAATGGAGTTGTTCTCAGACAAGAACCACTCGGCTGATCCTTCTTCAATATGCCCTTCACCAACATGCAGTGTTTCCTTGATTGAATTAGCTCTCACACCAATATTTGCGTCGAGAGCCTTTGCATTGAGGGCTATCTGAAAACGGCTGTGGTGCTGAAGTTGCCTGTGAATGTGGAGTTGGTGGCATGTGAAACCCGCATGTGGAGCATTCGTTTGTGTGGGATGCTCTACCAGCTTCATTCCTAGATAATGCACTCAAAGGGCACTAAGCATAGAGTGTGAAAACTGAGTTTCCTTGAGAGCTGCTTGGAAGCCTGATGGTGTGTGAAGTTAGTGAGCCAAATAGAGTTGTTCTCCCACAAGAACCACTCGGCTGATCCTTCTTCAATATGTCCTTCACCAACATGCAGTGTTTCCTTGATTGAATTAGCTCTCACACCAATATTTGCGTCTAGAGCCTTTGCATTCAGGGCCCTCTGAAAACGGCTGTGGCTGTGAAGTTGCCTGTGATTGTGGAGTTGGTGGCATGTGAAACCCGCATGTGGAGCATTCGTTTGTGTGGGATGCTCTACCAGGTTCATTCCTAGATAATGCACTCAAAGGGCACTAAGCATAGAGTGTGAAAACTGAGTTTCCTTGAGAGCTGCTTGGAAGCCTGATGGTGTGTGAAGTTAGTGAGCCAAATAGAGTTGTTCTCCCACAAGAACCACTCGGCTGATCCTTCTTCAATATGCCCTTCACCAACATGCAGTGTTTCCTTGATTGAATTAGCTCTCACACCAATATTTGTGTCTAGAGCCTTTGCATTGAGGGCTATCTGAAAACGGCTGTGGTGCTGAAGTTGCCTGTGAATGTGGAGTTGGTGGCATGTGAAACCCGCATGTGGAGCATTCGTTTGTGTGGGATGCTCTACCAGGTTCATTCCTAGATAATGCACTCAAAGGGCACTAAGCATAGAGTGTGAAAACTGAGTTTCTTTGAGAGCTGCTTGGAAGCCTGATGGTGTGTGAAGTTACTGAGCCAAATGGAGTTGTTCTCCCACAAGAACCACTCGGCTGATCCTTCTTCAATATGCCCTTCACCAACATGCAGTGTTTCCTTGATTGAATTAGCTCTCACACCAATATTTGTGTCTAGAGCCTTTGCATTGAGGGCTATCTGAAAACGGCTGTGGCGCTGAAGTTGCCTGTGAATGTGGAGTTGGTGGCATGTGAAACCCGCATGTGGAGCATTCGTTTGTGTGGGATGCTCTACCAGGTTCATTCCTAGATAATGCACTCAAAGGGCACTAAGCATAGAGTGTGAAAACTGAGATTCCTTGAGAGCTGCTTGGAAGCCTGATGGTGTGTGAAGTTAGTGAGCCAAATGGAGTTGTTCTCCCACAAGAACCACTCGGCTGATCCTTCTTCAATATGCCCTTCACCAACATGCAGTGTTTCCTTGATTGAATTAGCTCTCACACCAATATTTGTGTCTAGAGCCTTTGCATTGAGGGCTATCTGAAAATGGCTGTGGCGCTGAAGTTGCCTGTGAATGTGGAGTTGGTGGCATGTGAAACCCGCATGTGGAGCATTCGTTTGTGTGGGATGCTCTACCAGGTTCATTCCTAGATAATGCACTCAAAGGGCACTAAGCATAGAGTGTGAAAACTGAGTTTCCTTGAGAGCTGCTTGGAAGCCTGATGGTGTGTGAAGTTAGTGAGCCAAATAGAGTTGTTCTCCCACAAGAACCACTCGGCTGATCCTTCTTCAATATGCCCTTCACCAACATGCAGTGTTTCCTTGATTGAATTAGCTCTCACACCAATATTTGTGTCTAGAGCCTTTGCATTGAGGGCTATCTGAAAACGGCTGTGGCGCTGAAGTTGCCTGTGAATGTGGAGTTGGTGGCATGTGAAACCCGCATGTGGAGCATTCGTTTGTGTGGGATGCTCACCAAGCTTCATTTCAGTCCTAGGCACTCAAAGGGCACTAAGCATAAAGTGTGAAAACTGAGTTTCCTTGAGAGCTGCTTGGAAGCCTGATGGTGTGTGAAGTTAGTGAGCCAAATGGAGTTGTTCTCCCACAAGAACCACTCGGCTAATCCTTCTTCAATATGCCCTTCACCAACATGCAGTGTTTCCTTGATTGAATTAGCTCTCACACCAACATTTGCGTCTAGAGCCTTTGCATTGAGGGCTATCTGAAAACGGCTGTGGCGCTGAAGTTGCCTGTGAACGTGGAGTTGGTGGCATGTGAAACCCGCATGTGGAGCATTCGTTTGTGTGGGATGCTCACCAAGCTTCATTTCAGTCCTAGGCACTCAAAGGGCACTAAGCATAAAGTGTGAAAACTGAGTTTCCTTGAGAGCTGCTTGGAAGCCTGATGGTGTGTGAAGTTAGTGAGCCAAATGGAGTTGTTCTCCCACAAGAACCACTCGGCTGATCCTTCTTCAATATGCCCTTCAGCAACATGCAGTGTTTCCTTGATTGAATTAGCTCTCACACCAATATTTGCGTCTAGAGCCTTTGCATTGAGGGCTATCTGAAAACGGCTGTGGCGCTGAAGTTGCCTGTCAATGTGGAGTTGGTGGCATGTGAAACCCGCATGTGGAGCATTCGTTTGTGTGGGATGTTCTACCAGGTTCATTCCTAGATAATGCACTCAAAGGGCATTAAGCATAGAGTGTGAAAACTGAGTTTCCTTGAGAGCTGCTTGGAAGCCTGATGGTGTGTGAAATTAGTGAGCCAAATGGAGTTGTTCTCCCACAAGAACCACTCGGCTGATCCTTCTTCAGTATGCCCTTCACCAACATGCAGTGTTTCTTTGATTGAATTAGCTCTCACACCAATATTTGTGTCTAGAGCCTTTGCATTGAGGGCTATCTGATAACGGCTGTGGCGCTGAAGTTGCCTGTGAATGTGGAGTTGGTGGCATGTGAAACCCGCATGTGGAGCATTTGTTTGTGTGGGATGCTCACCAAGCTTCATTTCAGTCCTAGGTACTCAAAGGGCACTAAGCATAGAGTGTGAAAACTGAGTTTCCTTGAGAGCTGCTTGGAAGCCTGATGGTGTGTGAAGTTAGTGAGCCAAATGGAGTTGTTCTCCCACAAGAACCACTCGGCTGATCCTTCTTCAATATGCCCTTCACCAACATGCAGTGTTTCCTTGATTGAATTAGCTCTCACACCAATATTTGTGTCTAGAGCCTTTGCATTGAGGGCTATCTGAAAACGGCTGTGGCGCTGAAGTTGCCTGTGAATGTGGAGTTGGTGGCATGTGAAACCCGCATGTGGAGCATTCGTTTGTGTGGGATGCTCTACCAGCTTCCTTTTAGTCCTAGGCACTCAAGGGCACTAAGCATAGAGTGTGAAAACTGAGTTTCCTTGAGAGCTGCTTGGAAGCCTGATGGTGTGTGAAGTTAGTGAGCCAAATGGAGTTGTTCTCCCACAAGAACCACTCGGCTGATCCTTCTTCAATATGCGCTTCACCAACATGCAGTGTTTCCTTGATTGAATTAGCTTTCACACCAATATTTGCGTCTAGAGCCTTTGCATTGAGGGCTATCTGAAAACGGCTGTGGCGCTGAAGTTGCCTGTGAATGTGGAGTTGGTGGCATGTGAAACTCGCATGTGGAGCATTCGTTTGTGTGGGATGCTCTACCAGGTTCATTCCTAGATAATGCACTCAAAGGGCACTAAGCATAGAGTGTGAAAACTGAGTTTCCTTGAGAGCTGCTTGGAAGCCTGATGGTGTGTGAAGTTAGTGAGCCAAATGGAGTTGTTCTCCCACAAGAACCACTCGGCTGATCCTTCTTCAATATGCGCTTCACCAACATGTAGTGTTTCCTTGATTGAATTAACTCTCACACCAATATTTGCGTCTAGAGCCTTTGCATTGAGGGCTATCTGAAAACGGCTGTGGCGCTGAAGTTGCCTGAGAATGTGGAGTTGGTGGCATGTGAAACCCGCATGTGGAGCATTCGTTTGTGTGGGATGCTCTACCAGGTTCATTCCTAGATAATGCACTCAAAGGCACTAAGCATAGAGTGTGAAAACTGAGTTTCCTTGAGAGCTGCTTGGAAGCCTGATGGTGTGTGAAGTTAGTGAGCCAAATGGAGTTGTTCTCCCACAAGAACCACTCGGCTAATGCTTCTTCAATATGCCCTTCACCAACATGCAGTGTTTCCTTGATTGAATTAGCTCTCACACCAATATTTGCGTCGAGAGCCTTTGCATTGAGGGCTATCTGAAAATGGCTGTGGCGCTGAAGTTGCCTGTGAACGTGGAGTTGGTGGCATGTGAAACCCGCATGTGGAGCATTCGTTTGTGTGGGATGCTCACCAAGCTTCATTTCAGTCCTAGGCACTCAAAGGGCACTAAGCATAAAGTGTGAAAACTGAGTTTCCTTGAGAGCTGCTTGGAAGCCTGATGGTGTGTGAAGTTAGTGAGCCAAATGGAGTTGTTCTCCCACAAGAACCACTCGGCTGATCCTTCTTCAATATGCCCTTCACCAACATGCAGTGTTTCCTTGATTGAGTTAGCTCTCACACCAATATTTGCGTCTAGAGCCTTTGCATTGAGGGCTATCTGAAAACGGCTGTGGCGCTGAAGTTGCCTGTGAATGTGGAGTTGGTGGCATGTGAAACCCGCATGTGGAGCATTCGTTTGTGTGGGATGCTCTACCAGGTTCATTCCTAGATAATGCACTCAAAGGCACTAAGCATAGAGTGTGAAAACTGAGTTTCCTTGAGAGCTGCTTGGAAGCCTGATGGTGTGTGAAGTTAGTGAGCCAAATGGAGTTGTTCTCCCACAAGAACCACTCGGCTGATCCTTCTTCAATATGCCCTTCACCAACATGCAGTGTTTCCTTGATTGAATTAGCTCTCACACCAATATTTGCGTCTAGAGCCTTTGCATTGAGGGCTATCTGAAAACGGCTGTGGCGCTGAAGTTGCCTCAGAATGTGGAGTTGGTGGCATGTGAAACCCGCATGTGGAGCATTCGTTTGTGTGGGATGCTCTACCAGGTTCATTCCTAGATAATGCACTCAAAGGGCACTAAGCATAGAGTGTGAAAACTGAGTTTCCTTGAGAGCTGCTTGGAAGCCTGATGGTGTGTGAAGTTAGTGAGCCAAATGGAGTTGTTCTCCCACAAGAACCACTCGGCTGATCCTTCTTCAATATGCCCTTCACCAACATGCAGTGTTTCCTTGATTGAATTAGCTCTCACACCAATATTAGCGCCTAGAGCCTTTGCATTGAGGGCTATCTGAAAACGGCTGTGGCGCTGAAGTTGCGTGAGAATGTGGAGTTGGTGGCATGTGAAACCCGCATGTGGAGCATTCGTTTGTGTGGGATGCTCTACCAGGTTCATTCCTAGATAATGCACTCAAAGGGCACTAAGCATAGAGTGTGAAAACTGAGTTTCCTTGAGAGCTGCTTGGAAGCCTGATGGTGTGTGAAGTTAGTGAGCCAAATGGAGTTGTTCTCAGACAAGAACCACTCGGCTGATCCTTCTTCAATATGCCCTTCACCAACATGCAGTATTTCCTTGATTGAATTAGCTCTCACACCAATATTTGCGTCTAGAGCCTTTGCATTGAGGGCTATCTGAAAACCGTTCTGGCGCTGAAGTTGCCTGTCAATGTGGAGTTGGTGGCATGTGAAACCCGCATGTGGAGCATTCGTTTGTGTGGGATGCTCTACCAGGTTCATTCCTAGATAATGCACTCAAAGGCACTAAGCATAGAGTGTGAAAACTGAGTTTCCTTGAGAGCTGCTTGGAAGCCTGATGGTGTGTGAAGTTAGTGAGCCAAATGGAGTTGTTCTCCCACAAGAACCACTCGGCTGATCCTTCTTCAATATGCCCTTCACCAACATGCAGTGTTTCCTTGATTGAATTAGCTCTCACACCAATATTTGTGTCTAGAGCCTTTGCATTGAGGGCTATCTGAAAACGGCTGTGGCGCTGAAGTTGCCTGTGAACGTGGAGTTGGTGGCATGTGAAACCCGCATGTGGAGCATTCGTTTGTGTGGGATGCTCTACCAGGTTCATTCCTAGATAATGCACTCAAAGGGCACTAAGCATAGAGTGTGAAAACTGAGTTTCCTTGTGAGCTGCTTGGAAGCCTGATGGTGTGTGAAGTTAGTGAGCCAAATGGAGTTGTTCTCAGACAAGAACCACTCGGCTGATCCTTCTTCAATATGTCCTTCACCAACATGCAGTGTTTCCTTGATTGAGTTAGCTCTCACACCAATATTTGCGTCTAGAGCCTTTGCATTGAGGGCTATCTGAAAACCGTTGTGGCGCTGAAGTTGCCTGTGAATGTGGAGTTGGTGGCATGTGAAACCCGCATGTGGAGCATTCGTTTGTGTGGGATGCTCTACCAGGTTCATTCCTAGATAATGCACTCAAAGGGCACTAAGCATAGAGTGTGAAAACTGAGTTTCCTTGAGAGCTGCTTGGAAGCCTGATGGTGTGTGAAGTTAGTGAGCCAAATGGAGTTGTTCTCCCACAAGAACCACTCGGCTGATCCTTCTTCAATATGCGCTTCACCAACATGCAGTGTTTCCTTGATTGAATTAGCTCTCACACCAATATTTGCGTCTAGAGCCTTTGCATTGAGGGCTATCTGAAAACGGCTGTGGCGCTGAAGTTGCCTGTGAATGTGGAGTTGGTGGCATGTGAAACCCGCATGTGGAGCATTCGTTTGTGTGGGATGCTCTACCAGGTTCATTCCTAGATAATGCACTCAAAGGGCACTAAGCATAGAGTGTGAAAACTGAGTTTCCTTGAGAGCTGCTTGGAAGCCTGATGGTGTGTGAAGTTAGTGAGCCAAATGGAGTTGTTCTCCCACAAGAACCACTCGGCTGATCCTTCTTCAATATGCGCTTCACCAACATGCAGTGTTTCCTTGATTGAATTAGCTCTCACACCAATATTTGTGTCTAGAGCCTTTGCATTGAGGGCTATCTGAAAATGGCTGTGGCACTGAAGTTGCCTGTGAACGTGGAGTTGGTGGCATGTGAAACCCGCATGTGGAGCATTCGTTTGTGTGGGATGCTCACCAAGCTTCATTTCAGTCCTAGGCACTCAAAGGGCACTAAGCATAGAGTGTGAAAACTGAGTTTCCTTGAGAGCTGCTTGGAAGCCTGATGGTGTGTGAAGTTAGTGAGCCAAATGGAGTTGTTCTCAGACAAGAACCACTCGGCTGATCCTTCTTCAATATGCCCTTCACCAACATGCAGTGTTTCCTTGATTGAATTAGCTCTCATACCAATATTTGTGTCTAGAGCCTTTGCATTGAGGGCTATCTGAAAATGGCTGTGGCACTGAAGTTGCCTGTGAATGTGGAGTTGGTGGCATGTGAAACCCGCATGTGGAGCATTCGTTTGTGTGGGATGCTCTACCAGGTTCATTCCTCGATAATGCACTCAAAGGGCACTAAGCATAGAGTGTGAAAACTGAGTTTCCTTGAGAGCTGCTTGGAAGCCTGATGGTGTGTGAAGTTAGTGAGCCAAATGGAGTTGTTCTCCCACAAGAACCGCTCGGCTGATCCTTCTTCAATATGCCCTTCACCAACATGCAGTGTTTCCTTGATTCAATTAGCTCTCACACCAATATTTGCGTCTAGAGCCTTTGCATTGAGGGCTATCTGAAAACCGTTGTGGCGC
>NW_026700322.1:0-72622 GCF_030435755.1 Ochotona princeps | reverse complement strand
TCTAGAGCCTTTGCATTGAGGGCTATCTGAAAACGGCTGTGGCGCCGAAGTTGCCTGTGAATCTGGAGTTGGTGGCATGTGAAACCCGCATGTGGAGCATTCATTTGTGTGGGATGCTCTACCAGGTTAATTTCAGTAATAGCCATACAAAGGTCACTAAGCATAGAGTGTGAAAACTGAGTTTCCTTGAGAGCTGCTTGGAAGCCTGATGGTGTGTGAAGTTAGTGAGCCAAATGGAGTTGTTCTCCCACAAGAACCACTCGGCTGATCCTTCTCCAATATGCCCTTCACCAACATGCAGTGTTTCCTTGATTGAATTAGCTCTCACACCAATATTTGCGTCTAGAGCCTTGGCATTGAGGGCTATCTGAAAACGGCTGTGGCGCTGAAGTTGCCTGTGAATGTGGAGTTGGTGGCATGTGAAACCCGCATGTGGAGCATTCGTTTGCGTGGGATGCTCTACCATGTTCATTCCTAGATAATGCACTCAAAGGACAATAAGAATAGAGTGTGAAAACTGAGTTTCCTTGAGAGCTGCTTGGAAGCCTGATGGTGTGTGAAGTTAGTGAGCCAAATGGAGTTGTTCTCCCACAAGAACCACTCGGCTGATGCTTCTTCAATATGCCCTTCACCAACATGCAGTGTTTCCTTGATTCAATTAGCTCTCACACCAATATTTGCGTCTAGAGCATTAGCATTGAGGGCTATCTGAAAACGGCTGTGGCGCTGAAGTTGCCTGTGAATGTGGAGTTGGTGGCATGTGAAACCCGGATGTGGAGCATTCGTTTGTGTGGGATGCTGACCAAGCTTCATTTCAGTCCTAGGCACACAAAGAGCACTAAGCATAGAGTGTGAAAACTGAGTTTCCTTGAGAGCTGCTTGGAAGCCTGATGGTGTGTGAAGTTAGTGAGCCAAATGGAGTTGTTCTCCCACAAGAACCACTCGGCTGATTCTTCTTCAATATGCCCTTCACCAACATGCAGTGTTTCCTTGATTGAATTAGCTCTCACACCAATATATCCGTCTAGAGCCTTTGCATTGAGGGCTATCTGAAAACGGCTGTGGCGCTGAAGTTGCCTGTGAATGTGGAGTTGGTGGCATGTGAAACCAGCATGTGGAGCATTCGTTTGTGTGGGATGCTCTACCAGGTTCATTCCTAGATAATGCACTCAAAGGGCACTAAGCATAGAGTGTGAAAACTGAGTTTCCTTGAGAGCTGCTTGGAAGCCTGATGGTGTGTGAAGTTAGTGAGCCAAATGGAGTTGTTCTCCCACAAGAACCACTCGGCTGATCCTTCTTCAATATGCCTTTCACCAACATGCAGTGTTTCCTTGATTGAATTAGCTCTCACACCAATATTTGCGTCTAGAGCCTTTGCATTGAGGGCTATCTGAAAACGGCTGTGGCGCTGAAGTTGCCTGTGAATGTGGAGTTGGTGGCATGTGAAAGCCGCATGTGGAGCATTCGTTTGTATTGGATGCTGACCAAGCTTCATTTCAGTCCTAGGCACACAAAGAGCACTAAGCATAGAGTGTGAAAACTGAGTTTCCTTGAGAGCTGCTTGGAAGCCTGATGGTGTGTGAAGTTAGTGAGCCAAATGGAGTTGTTCTCCCACAAGAACCACTCGGCTGATTCTTCTTCAATATGCCCTTCACCAACATGCAGTGTTTCCTTGATTGAATTAGCTCTCACACCAATATTTGCGTCTAGAGCCTTTGCATTGAGGGCTATCTGAAAACGGCTGTGGCGCTGAAGTTGACTGTGAATGTGGAGTTGGTGGCATGTGAAACCCGCATGTGGAGCATTCGTTTGTGTTGGATGCTGACCAAGATTCATTTCAGTAATAGGCACACAAAGAGCACTAAGAATGGAGTGTGAAAACTGAGTTTCCTTGAGAGCTGCTTGGAAGCCTGATGGTTGTGAAGTTAGTAAGCCAAATGGAGTTGTTCTCCCACAAGAACCACTCGGCTGATCCTTCTTCAATATGCCCTTCACCAACATGCAGTGTTTCCTTGATTGAATTAGCTCTCACACCAATATTTGCGTCTAGAGCCTTTGCATTGAGGGCTATCTGAAAACGGCTGTGGCGCTGAAGTTGCCTGTGAATGTGGAGTTGGTGGCATGTGAAACCCGCATGTGGAGCATTCGTTTGTGTGGATGCTCTACCAGGTTCATTCCTAGATAATGCACTCAAAGGGCACTAAGCATAGAGTGTGAAAACTGAGTTTCCTTGAGAGCTGCTTGGAAGCCTGATGGTGTGTGAAGTTAGTGAGCCAAATGGAGTTGTTCTCCCACAAGAACCACTCGGCTGATCCTTCTTCAATATGCCTTTCACCAACATGCAGTGTTTCCTTGATTGAATTAGCTCTCACACCAATATTTGCGTCTAGAGCCTTTGCTTTGAGGGCTATCTGAAAACGGCTGTGGCGCTGAAGTTGCCTGTGAATGTGGAGTTGGTGGCATGTGAAACCCGCATGTGGAGCATTCGTTTATGTGGGATGCTCTCCAAGCTTCATTTCAGTCCTAGGCACTCAAAGGGCACTAAGCATAGAGTGTGAAAACTGAGTTTCCTTGAGAGCTGCTTGGAAGCCTGATGGTGTGTGTAGTTAGGGAGCCAAATGGAGTTGTTCTCCCACAAGAACCACTCAGCTGATCCTTCTTCAATATGCCCTTCACCAACATGCAGTGTTTCCTTGATTGAATTGGCTCTCACACCAATATTTGCGTCTAGAGCCTTTGCATTGAGGGCTATCTGAAAACGGCTGTGGCGCTGAAGTTGCCTGTGAATGTGGAGTTGGTGGCATGTGAAACCCGCATGTGGAGCATTCGTTTGTGTGGGATGCTGACCAAGATTCATTTCAGTCCTAGGCACTCAAAGAGCACAAAGCATGGAGTGTTAAAACTGAGTTTCCTTGAGAGCTGCTTGGAAGCCTGATGGTGTGTGAAGTTAGTGAGCCAAATGGAGTTGTTCTCCCACATGAACCACTCGGCTGATCCTTCTTCAATATGCCCTTCACCAACATGCAGTGTTTCCTCGATTGAATTAGCCATCACACCAATATTTGCGTCTAGAGCTTTTACATTGAGGGCTATCTGAAAACGGCTGTGGCGCTGAAGTTGCCTGTGAATGTGGAGTTGGTGGCATGTGAAAACCGCAAGTGGAGCATTCGTACGTGTGGGATGCTCTACCAGGTTCATTCCTAGATAATGCACTCAAAGGGCACTAAGCATAGAGTGTGAAAACTGAGTTTCCTTGAGAGCTGCTTGGAAGCCTGATGGTTGTGAAGTTAGTGAGCCAAATGGAATTGTTCTCCCACAGGAACCACTCGGCTGATCCTTCTTCAATATGCCCTTCACCAACATGCAGTGTTTCCTTGATTGAATTAGCTCTCACACCAATATTTGCGTCTAGAGCCTTTGCATTGAGGGCTATCTGAAAACGGCTGTGGCGCTGAAGTTGCCTGTGAATGTGGAGTTGGTGGCATGTGAAACCCGCATGTGGAGCATTCGTTTATGTGGGATGCTCTCCAAGCTTCATTTCAGTCCTAGGCACTCAACGGGCACTAAGCATAGAGTGTGAAAACTGAGTTTCCTTGAGAGCTGCTTGGAAGCCTGATGCTTGTGAAGTTAGTGAGCCAAATGGAATTGTTCTCCCACAGGAACCACTCGGCTGATCCTTCTTCAATATGCCCTTCACCAACATGCAGTGTTTCCTTGATTGAATTAGCTCTCACACCAATATTTGCGTCTAGAGCCTTTGCATTGAGGGCTATCTGAAAACGGCTGTGGCGCTGAAGTTGCCTGTGAATGTGGAGTTGGTGGCATGTGAAACCCGCATGTGGAGCATTCGTTTATGTGGGATGCTCTCCAAGCTTCATTTGATTCCTAGGCACTCAAAGAGCACTAAGCATAGAGTGTGAAAACTGAGTTTCCTTGAGAGCTGCTTGGAAGCCTGATGGTGTGTGAAGTTAGTGAGCCAAATGGAGTTGTTCTCCCACAAGAACCACTCGGCTGATCCTTCTTCAATATGCCCTTCACCAACATGCAGTGTTTCCTTGATTGAATTAGCTCTCACACCAATATTTGCGTCTAGAGCCTTTGCATTGAGGGCTATCTGAAAACGGCTGTGGCGCTGAAGTTGCCTGTGAATGTGGAGTTGGTGGCATGTGAAACCCGCATGTGGAGCATTCGTTTATGTGGGATGCTCTCCAAGCTTCATTTCAGTCCTAGGCACTCAAAGGGCACTAAGCATAGAGTGTGAAAACTGAGTTTCCTTGAGAGCTGCTTGGAAGCCTGATGGTGTGTGAAGTTAGTGAGCCAAATGGAGTTGTTCTTCCACAAGAACCACTCGGCTGATCCTTCTTCAATATGCCCTTCACCAACATGCAGTGTTTCCTTGATTGAATTAGCTCTCACACCAATATTTGCGTCTAGAGCCTTTGCATTGAGGGCTATCTGAAAACGGCTGTGGCGCTGAAGTTGCCTGTGAATGTGGAGTTGGTGGCATGTGAAACCCGCATGTGGAGCATTCGTTTGCGTGGGATGCTCTACCATGTTCATTCCAAGATAATGCACTCAAAGGACAATAAGCATAGAGTGTGAAAACTGAGTTTCCTTGAGAGCTGCTTGGAAGCCTGATGGTGTGTGAAGTTAGTGAACCAAATGGAGTTGTTCTCCCACAAGAACCACTCGGCTGATCCTTCTTCAATATGCTCTTCACCAACATGCAGTGTTTCCTTGATTGAATTAGCTCTCACACCAATATTTGCGTCTAGAGCCTTTGCATTGAGGGCTATCTGAAAACGGCTGTGGCGCTGAAGTTGCCTGTGAATCTGGAGTTGGTGGCATGTGAAATTCGCATGTGGAGCATTCATTTGTGTGGGATGCTCTACCAGGTTCATTTCAGTAATAGCCATACAAAGGTCACTAAGCATAGAGTGTGAAAACTGAGTTTCCTTGAGAGCTGCTTGGAAGCCTGATGGTGTGTGAAGTTAGTGAGCCAAATGGAGTTGTTCTCCCACAAGAACCACTCGGCTGATCCTTCTTCAATATGCCCTTCACCAACATGCAGTGTTTCCTTGATTGAATTAGCTCTCACACCAATATTTGCATCTAGAGCCTTTGCATTGAGGGCTATCTGAAAACGGCTGTGGCGCTGAAGTTGCCTGTGAATGTGGAGTTGGTGGCATGTGAAACCCGCATGTGGAGCATTCGTTTGCGTGGGATGCTCTACCATGTTCATTCCTAGATAATGCACTCAAAGGACAATAAGAATATAGTGTGAAAACTGAGTTTCCTTGAGAGCTGCTTGGAAGCCTGATGGTGTGTGAAGTTAGTGAGCCAAATGGAGTTGTTCTCCCACAAGAACCACTCGGCTGATCCTTCTTCAATATGCCCTTCACCAACATGCAGTGTTTCCTTGATTGAATTAGCTCTCACACCAATATTTGCGTCTAGAGCCTTTGCATTGAGGGCTATCTGAAAACGGCTGTGGCGCTGAAGTTGCCTGTGAATGTGGAGTTGGTGGCATGTGAAACCGGCAAGTGGAGCATTCGTACGTGTGGGATGCTCTACCAGGTTCATTCCTAGATAATGCACTCAAAGGGCACTAAGCATAGAGAGTGAAAACTGAGTTTCCTTGAGAGCTGCTTGGAAGCCTGATGGTTGTGAAGTTAGTGAGCCAAATGGAGTTGTTCTCCCACAAGAACCACTCGGCTGATCCTTCTTCAATATGCCCTTCACCAACATGCAGTGTTTCCTTGATTGAATTAGCTCTCACACCAATATTTGCGTCTAGAGCCTTTGCATTGAGGGCTATCTGAAAACGGCTGTGGCGCTGAAGTTGCCTGTGAATGTGGAGTTGGTGGCATGTGAAACCCGCATGTGGAGCATTCGTTTGCGTGGGATGCTCTACCAGGTTCATTCCTAGATAATGCACTCAAAGGGCACTAAGCATAGAGTGTGAAAACTGAGTTTCCTTGAGAGCTGCTTGGAAGCCTGATGGTGTGTGAAGTTAGTGAGCCAAATGGAGTTGTTCTCCCACAAGAACCACTCGGCTGATCCTTCTTCAATATGCCCTTCACCAACATGCAGTGTTTCCTTGATTGAATTAGCTCTCACACCAATATTTGCGTCTAGAGCCTTTGCTTTGAGGGCTATCTGAAAACGGCTGTGGCGCTGAAGTTGCCTGTGAATGTGGAGTTGGTGGCATGTGAAACCCGCATGTGGAGCATTCGTTTATGTGGGATGCTCTCCAAGCTTCATTTCAGTCCTAGGCACTCAACGGGCACTAAGCATAGAGTGTGAAAACTGAGTTTCCTTGAGAGCTGCTTGGAAGCCTGATGGTTGTGAAGTTAGTGAGCCAAATGGAATTGTTCTCCCACAGGAACCACTCGGCTGATCCTTCTTCAATATGCCCTTCACCAACATGCAGTGTTTCCTTGATTGAATTAGCTCTCACACCAATATTTGCGTCTAGAGCCTTTGCATTGAGGGCTATCTGAAAACGGCTGTGGCGCTGAAGTTGCCTGTGAATGTGGAGTTGGTGGCATGTGAAACCCGCATGTGGAGCATTCGTTTGCGTGGGATGCTCTACCAGGTTCATTCCAAGATAATGCACTCAAAGGACAATAAGCATAGAGTGTGAAAACTGAGTTTCCTTGAGAGCTGCTTGGAAGCCTGATGGTGTGTGAAGTTAGTGAACCAAATGGAGTTGTTCTCCCACAAGAACCACTCGGCTGATCCTTCTTCAATATGCTCTTCACCAACATGCAGTGTTTCCTTGATTGAATTAGCTCTCACACCAATATTTGAGTCTAGAGCCTTTGCATTGAGGGCTATCTGAAAACGGCTGTGGCGCCGAAGTTGCCTGTGAATCTGGAGTTGGTGGCATGTGAAACCCGCATGTGGAGCATTCATTTGTGTGGGATGCTCTACCAGGTTCATTTCAGTAATAGCCATACAAAGGTCACTAAGCATAGAGTGTGAAAACTGAGTTTCCTTGAGAGCTGCTTGGAAGCCTGATGGTGTGTGAAGTTAGTGAGCCAAATGGAGTTGTTCTCCACAAGAACCACTCGGCTGATCCTTCTTCAATATGCCCTTCACCAACATGCAGTGTTTCCTTGATTGAATTAGCTCTCACACCAATATTTGCGTCTAGAGCCTTTGCATTGAGGGCTATCTGAAAACGGCTGTGGCGCTGAAGTTGCCTGTGATTGTGGAGTTGGTGGCATGTGAAACCCGCATGTGGAGCATTCGTTTGCGTGGGATGCTCTACCATGTTCATTCCTAGATAATGCCCTCAAAGGACAATAAGAATAGAGTGTGAAAACTGAGTTTCCTTGAGAGCTGCTTGGAAGCCTGATGGTGTGTGAAGTTAGGGAGCCAAATGGAGTTGTTCTCCCACAAGAACCACTCGGCTGATCCTTCTTCAATATGCCCTTCACCAACATGCAGTGTTTCCTTGATTGAATTAGCTCTCACACCAATATTTGCGTCTAGAGCCTTTGCATTGAGGGCTATCTGAAAACGGCTGTGGCGCTGAAGTTGCCTGTGAATGTGGAGTTGGTGGCATGTGAAACCGGCAAGTGGAGCATTCGTACGTGTGGGATGCTCTACCAGGTTCATTCCTAGATAATGCACTCAAAGGGCACTAAGCATAGAGAGTGAAAACTGAGTTTCCTTGAGAGCTGCTTGGAAGCCTGATGGTTGTGAAGTTAGTGAGCCAAATGGAGTTGTTCTCCCACAAGAACCACTCGGCTGATCCTTCTTCAATATGCCCTTCACCAACATGCAGTGTTTCCTTGATTGAATTAGCTCTCACACCAATATTTGCGTCTAGAGCCTTTGCATTGAGGGCTATCGGAAAACGGCTGTGGCGCTGAAGTTGCCTGTGAATGTGGAGTTGGTGGCATGTGAAACCCGCATGTGGAGCATTCGTTTGTGTGGGATGCTCTACCAGGTTCATTCCTAGATAATGCACTCAAAGGGCACTAAGCATAGAGTGTGAAAACTGAGTTTCCTTGAGAGCTGCTTGGAAGCCTGATGGTGTGTGAAGTTAGGGAGCCAAATGTAGTTGTTCTCCCACAAGAACCACTCGGCTGATTCTTCTTCAATATGCCCTTCACCAACATGCAGTGTTTCCTTGATTGAATTAGCTCTCACACCAATATTTGCGTCTAGAGCCTTTGCATTGAGGGCTATCTGAAAACGGCTGTGGCGCTGAAGTTGCGTGTGAATGTGGAGTTGGTGGCATGTGAAACCCGCATGTGGAGCATTCCTTTATGTGGGATGCTCTCTAAGGTTCATTTCAGTCCTAGGCACTCAAAGAGCACTAAGCATGGAGTGTTAAAACTGAGTTTCCTTGAGAGCTGCTTGGAAGCCTGATGGTGTGTGAAGTTAGTGAGCCAAATGGAGTTGTTCTCCCACATGAACCACTCGGCTGATCCTTCTTCAATATGCCCTTCACCAACATGCAGTGTTTCCTCGATTGAATTAGCCATCACACAAATATTTGTGTCTAGAGCTTTTACATTGAGGGCTATCTGAAAACGGCTGTGGCGCTGAAGTTGCCTGTGAATGTGGAGTTGGTGGCATGTGAAAACCGCAAGTGGAGCATTCATACGTGTGGGATGCTCTACCAGGTTCATTCCTAGATAATGCACTCAAAGGGCACTAAGCATGGAGTGTGAAAACTGAGTTTCCTTGAGAGCTGCTTGGAAGCCTGATGGTTGTGAAGTTAGTGAGCCAAATGGAGTTGTTCTCCCACAAGAACCACTCGGCTGATTCTTCTTCAATATGCCCTTCACCAACATGCAGTGTTTCCTTGATTGAATTAGCTCTCACACCAATATTTGCGTCTAGAGCCTTTGCATTGAGGGCTATCTGAAAACGGCTGTGGCGCTGAAGTTGCCTGTGAATGTGGAGTTGGTGGCATGTGAAACCCGCATGTGGAGCATTCGTTTGTGTGGGATGCTCTCCAAGCTTCATTTCAGTCCTAGGCACACAAAGATCACTAAGCATAGAGTGTGAAAACTGAGTTTCCTTGAGAGCTGCTTGGAAGCCTGATGGTGTGTGAAGTTAGTGAGCGAAATGGAGTTGTTCTCCACAAGGACCACTCGGCCGATCCTTCTTCAATATGCCCTTCACCAACATGCAGTGTTTCCTTGATTGAATTAGCTCTCACACCAATATTTGCATCTAGAGCCTTTGCATTGAGGGCTATCTGAAAACGGCTGTGGCGCTGAAGTTGCCTGTGAATGTGGAGTTGGTGGCATGTGAAACCCGCATGTGGAGCATTCCTTTATGTGGGATGCTCTCCAAGCTTCATTTCAGTCCTAGGCACTCAACAGGCACTAAGCATAGAGTGTGAAAACTGAGTTTCCTTGAGAGCTGCTTGGAAGCCTGATGGTGTGTGAAGTTAGTGAGCCAAATGGAGTTGTTCTCCCACAAGAACCACTCGGCTGATCCTTCTTCAATATGCCCTTCACCAACATGCAGTGTTTCCTTGATTGAATTAGCTCTCACACCAATATTTGCGTCTAGAGCCTTTGCATTGAGGGCTATCTGAAAACGGCTGTGGCGCTGAAGTTGACTGTGAATGTGGAGTTGGTGGCATGTGAAACCCGCATGTGGAGCTTTCGTTTGTATTGGATGCTGACCAAGCTTCATTTCAGTCCTAGGCACTCAACAGGCACTAAGCATAGAGTGTGAAAACTGAGTTTCCTTGAGAGCTGCTTGGAAGCCTGATGGTGTGTGAAGTTAGTGAGCCAAATGGAGTTGTTCTCCCACAAGAACCACTCGGCTGATTCTTCTTCAATATGCCCTTCACCAACATGCAGTGTTTCCTTGATTGAATTAGCGCTCACACCAATATTTGCGTCTAGAGCCTTTGCATTGAGGGCTATCTGAAAACGGCTGTGGCGCTGAAGTTGCCTGTGAATGTGGAGTTGGTGGCATGTGAAACCCGCATGTGGAGCATTCGTTTGTGTTGGATGCTGACCAAGCTTCATTTCAGTAATAGGCACACAAAGAGCACTAAGCATAGAGTGTGAAAACTGAGTTTCCTTGAGAGCTGCTTGGAAGCCTGATGGTGTGTGAAGTTAGTGAGCCAAATGGAGTTGTTCTCCCACAAGAACCACTCGGCTGATTCTTCTTCAATATGCCCTTCACCAACATGCAGTGTTTCCTTGATTGAATTAGCTCTCACACCAATATTTGCGTCTAGAGCCTTTGCATTGAGGGCTATCTGAAAACGGCTGTGGCGCTGAAGTTGCCTGTGAATGTGGAGTTGGTGGCATGTGAAACCCGCATGTGGAGCATTCGTTTGTGTGGGATGCTCTACCAGGTTCATTCCTAGATAATGCACTCAAAGGGCACTAAGCATAGAGTGTGAAAACTGAGTTTCCTTGAGAGCTGCTTGGAAGCCTGATGGTGTGTGAAGTTAGTGAGCCAAATGGAGTTGTTCTCCCACAAGAACCACTCGGCTGATCCTTCTTCAATATGCCCTTCACCAACATGCAGTGTTTCCTTGATTGAATTAGCTCTCACACCAATATTTGCGTCTAGAGCCTTTGCATTGAGGGCTATCTGAAAACGGCTGTGGCGCTGAAGTTGCCTGTGAATGTGGAGTTGGTGGCATGTGAAAGCCGCATGTGGAGCATTCGTTTGTGTTGGATGCTGACCAAGATTCATTTCAGTAATAGGCACACAAAGAGCACAAAGCATAGAGTGTGAAAACTGAGTTTCCTTGAGAGCTGCTTGGAAGCCTGATGGTGTGTGAAGTTAGTGAGCCAAATGGAGTTGTTCTCCCACAAGAACCACTCGGCTGATCCTTCTTCAATATGCCCTTCACCAACATGCAGTGTTTCCTTGATTGAATTAGCTCTCACACCAATATTTGCGTCTAGAGCCTTTGCATTGAGGGCTATCTGAAAACGGCTGTGGCGCTGAAGTTGCCTGTGATTGTGGAGTTGGTGGCATGTGAAACCCGCATGTGGAGCATTCGTTTGTGTGGGATGCTCTACCATGTTCATTCCTAGATAATGCACTCAAAGGGCACTAAACATAGAGTGTGAAAACTGAGTTTCCTTGAGAGCTGCTTGGAAGCCTGATGGTGTGTGAAGTTAGTGAGCCAAATGGAGTTGTTCTCCCACAAGAACCACTCGGCTGATTCTTCTTCAATATGCCCTTCACCAACATGCAGTGTTTCCTTGATTGAATTAGCTCTCACACCAATATTTGCGTCTAGAGCCTTTGCATTGAGGGCTATCTGAAAACGGCTGTGGCGCTGAAGTTGCCTGTGAATGTGGAGTTGGTGGCATGTGAAAGCCGCATGTTTAGCATTCGTTTGTGTGGGATGCTCTCCAAGCTTCATTTCAGTCCTAGGCACTCAACGGGCACTAAGCATAGAGTGTGAAAACTGAGTTTCCTTGAGAGCTGCTTGGAAGCCTGATGGTGTGTGAAGTTAGTGAGCCAAATGGAGTTGTTCTCCCACAAGAACCACTCGGCTGATTCTTCTTCAATATGCCCTTCACCAACATGCAGTGTTTCCTTGATTGAATTAGCTCTCACACCAATATTTGCGTCTAGAGCCTTTGCATTGAGGGCTATCTGAAAACGGCTGTGGCGCTGAAGTTGCCTGTGAATGTGGAGTTGGTGGCATGTGAAACCCGCATGTGGAGCATTCGTTTGTGTGGGATGCTCTACCAGGTTCATTCCTAGATAATGCACTCAAAGGGCACTAAGCATAGAGTGTGAAAACTGAGTTTCCTTGAGAGCTGCTTGGAAGCCTGATGGTGTGTGAAGTTAGTGAGCCAAATGGAGTTGTTCTCCCACAAGAACCACTCGGCTGATCCTTCTTCAATATGCCCTTCACCAACATGCAGTGTTTCCTTGATTGAATTAGCTCTCACACCAATATTTGCGTCTAGAGCCTTTGCATTGAGGGCTATCTGAAAACGGCTGTGGCGCTGAAGTTGCCTGTGAATGTGGAGTTGGTGGCATGTGAAAGCCGCATGTGGAGCATTCGTTTGTGTTGGATGCTGACCAAGATTCATTTCAGTAATAGGCACACAAAGAGCACAAAGCATAGAGTGTGAAAACTGAGTTTCCTTGAGAGCTGCTTGGAAGCCTGATGGTGTGTGAAGTTAGTGAGCCAAATGGAGTTGTTCTCCCACAAGAACCACTCGGCTGATCCTTCTTCAATATGCCCTTCACCAACATGCAGTGTTTCCTTGATTGAATTAGCTCTCACACCAATATTTGCGTCTAGAGCCTTTGCATTGAGGGCTATCTGAAAACGGCTGTGGCGCTGAAGTTGCCTGTGATTGTGGAGTTGGTGGCATGTGAAACCCGCATGTGGAGCATTCGTTTGTGTGGGATGCTCTACCATGTTCATTCCTAGATAATGCACTCAAAGGGCACTAAACATAGAGTGTGAAAACTGAGTTTCCTTGAGAGCTGCTTGGAAGCCTGATGGTGTGTGAAGTTAGTGAGCCAAATGGAGTTGTTCTCCCACAAGAACCACTCGGCTGATTCTTCTTCAATATGCCCTTCACCAACATGCAGTGTTTCCTTGATTGAATTAGCTCTCACACCAATATTTGCGTCTAGAGCCTTTGCATTGAGGGCTATCTGAAAACGGCTGTGGCGCTGAAGTTGCCTGTGAATGTGGAGTTGGTGGCATGTGAAAGCCGCATGTGGAGCATTCGTTTGTGTGGGATGCTCTCCAAGCTTCATTTCAGTCCTAGGCACTCAACGGGCACTAAGCATAGAGTGTGAAAACTGAGTTTCCTTGAGAGCTGCTTGGAAGCCTGATGGTGTGTGAAGTTAGTGAGCCAAATGGAGTTGTTCTCCCACAAGAACCACTCGGCTGATTCTTCTTCAATATGCCCTTCACCAACATGCAGTGTTTCCTTGATTGAATTAGCTCTCACACCAATATTTGCGTCTAGAGCCTTTGCATTGAGGGCTATCTGAAAACGGCTGTGGCGCTGAAGTTGCCTGTGAATGTGGAGTTGGTGGCATGTGAAACCCGCATGTGGAGCATTCGTTTGTGTGGGATGCTCTACCAGGTTCATTCCTAGATAGTGCACTCAAAGGGCACTAAGCATAGAGTGTGAAAACTGAGTTTCCTTGAGAGCTGCTTGGAAGCCTGATGGTGTGTGAAGTTAGTGAGCCAAATGGAGTTGTTCTCCCACAAGAACCACTCGGCTGATCCTTCTTCAATATGCCCTTCACCAACATGCAGTGTTTCCTTGATTGAATTAGCTCTCACACCAATATTTGCGTCTAGAGCCTTTGCATTGAGGGCTATCTGAAAACGGCTGTGGCGCTGAAGTTGCCTGTGAATGTGGAGTTGGTGGCATGTGAAAGCCGCATGTGGAGCATTCGTTTGTGTTGGATGCTGACCAAGATTCATTTCAGTAATAGGCACACAAAGAGCACAAAGCATAGAGTGTGAAAACTGAGTTTCCTTGAGAGCTGCTTGGAAGCCTGATGGTGTGTGAAGTTAGTGAGCCAAATGGAGTTGTTCTCCCACAAGAACCACTCGGCTGATCCTTCTTCAATATGCCCTTCACCAACATGCAGTGTTTCCTTGATTGAATTAGCTCTCACACCAATATTTGCGTCTAGAGCCTTTGCATTGAGGGCTATCTGAAAACGGCTGTGGCGCTGAAGTTGCCTGTGATTGTGGAGTTGGTGGCATGTGAAACCCGCATGTGGAGCATTCGTTTGTGTGGGATGCTCTACCATGTTCATTCCTAGATAATGCACTCAAAGGGCACTAAACATAGAGTGTGAAAACTGAGTTTCCTTGAGAGCTGCTTGGAAGCCTGATGGTGTGTGAAGTTAGTGAGCCAAATGGAGTTGTTCTCCCACAAGAACCACTCGGCTGATTCTTCTTCAATATGCCCTTCACCAACATGCAGTGTTTCCTTGATTGAATTAGCTCTCACACCAATATTTGCGTCTAGAGCCTTTGCATTGAGGGCTATCTGAAAACGGCTGTGGCACTGAAGTTGCCTGTGAATGTGGAGTTGGTGGCATGTGAAAGCCGCATGTGGAGCATTCGTTTGTGTGGGATGCTCTCCAAGCTTCATTTCAGTCCTAGGCACTCAACTGGCACTAAGCATAGAGTGTGAAAACTGAGTTTCCTTGAGAGCTGCTTGGAAGCCTGATGGTGTGTGAAGTTAGTGAGCCAAATGGAGTTGTTCTCCCACAAGAACCACTCGGCTGATTCTTCTTCAATATGCCCTTCACCAACATGCAGTGTTTCCTTGATTGAATTAGCTCTCACACCAATATTTGCGTCTAGAGCCTTTGCATTGAGGGCTATCTGAAAACGGCTGTGGCGCTGAAGTTGCCTGTGAATGTGGAGTTGGTGGCATGTGAAACCCGCATGTGGAGCATTCGTTTGTGTGGGATGCTCTACCAGGTTCATTCCTAGATAATGCACTCAAAGGGCACTAAGCATAGAGTGTGAAAACTGAGTTTCCTTGAGAGCTGCTTGGAAGCCTGATGGTGTGTGAAGTTAGTGAGCCAAATGGAGTTGTTCTCCCACAAGAACCACTCGGCTGATCCTTCTTCAATATGCCCTTCACCAACATGCAGTGTTTCCTTGATTGAATTAGCTCTCACACCAATATTTGCGTCTAGAGCCTTTGCATTGAGGGCTATCTGAAAACGGCTGTGGCGCTGAAGTTGCCTGTGAATGTGGAGTTGGTGGCATGTGAAAGCCGCATGTGGAGCATTCGTTTGTATTGGATGCTGACCAAGCTTCATTTCAGTCCTAGGCACACAAAGAGCACTAAGCATGGAGTGTGAAAACTGAGTTTCCTTGAGAGCTGCTTGGAAGCCTGATGGTGTGTGAAGTTAGTGAGCCAAATGGAGTTGTTCCCCCACAAGAACCACTCGGCTGATTCTTCTTCAATATGCCCTTCACCAACATGCAGTGTTTCCTTGATTGAATTAGCTCTCACACCAATATTTGCGTCTAGAGCCTTTGCATTGAGGGCTATCTGAAAACGGCTGTGGCGCTGAAGTTGCATGTGAATGTGGAGTTGGTGGCATGTGAAACCCGCATGTGGAGCATTCGTTTGTGTTGGATGCTGACCAAGATTCATTTCAGTAATAGGCACACAAAGAGCACAAAGCATAGAGTGTGAAAACTGAGTTTCCTTGAGAGCTGCTTGGAAGCCTGATGGTGTGTGAAGTTAGTGAGCCAAATGGAGTTGTTCTCCCACAAGAACCACTCGGCTGATTCTTCTTCAATATGCCCTTCACCAACATGCAGTGTTTCCTTGATTGAATTAGCTCTCACACCAATATTTGCGTCTAGAGCCTTTGCATTGAGGGCTATCTGAAAACGGCTGTGGCGCTGAAGTTGCCTGTGAATGTGGAGTTGGTGGCATGTGAAAGCCGCATGTGGAGCATTCGTTTGTGTGGGATGCTCTCCAAGCTTCATTTCAGTCCTAGGCACTCAACGGGCACTAAGCATAGAGTGTGAAAACTGAGTTTCCTTGAGAGCTGCTTGGAAGCCTGATGGTGTGTGAAGTTAGTGAGCCAAATGGAGTTGTTCTCCCACAAGAACCACTCGGCTGATTCTTCTTCAATATGCCCTTCACCAACATGCAGTGTTTACTTGATTGAATTAGCTCTCACACCAATATTTGCGTCTAGAGCCTTTGCATTGAGGGCTATCTGAAAACGGCTGTGGCGCTGAAGTTGCCTGTGAATGTGGAGTTGGTGGCATGTGAAACCGGCAAGTGGAGCATTCGTACGTGTGGGATGCTCTACCAGGTTCATTCCGAGATAATGCACTCAAAGGGCACTAAGCATAGAGTGTGAAAACTGAGTTTCCTTGAGAGCTGCTTGGAAGCCTGATGGTTGTGAAGTTAGTGAGCCAAATGGAGTTGTTCTCCCACAAGAACCACTCGGCTGATCCTTCCTCAATATGCCCTTCACCAACATGCAGTGTTTCCTTGATTGAATTAGCTTTTACACCAATATTTGCGTCTAGAGCCTTTGCATTGAGGGCTATCTGAAAACGGCTGTGGCGCTGAAGTTGCCTGTGAATGTGGAGTTGGTGGCATGTGAAACCCGCATGTGGAGCATTCGTTTGTATTGGATGCTGACCAAGCTTCATTTCAGTCCTAGGCACACAAAGAGCACTAAGCATGGAGTGTGAAAACTGAGTTTCCTTGAGAGCTGCTTGGAAGCTTGATGGTGTGTGAAGTTAGTGAGCCAAATGGAGTTGTTCTCCCACAAGAATCACTCGGCTGATTCTTCTTCAATATGCCCTTCACCAACATGCAGTGTTTCCTTGATTGAATTAGCTCTCACACCAATATTTGCGTCTAGAGCCTTTGCATTGAGGGCTATCTGAAAACGGCTGTGGCGCTGAAGTTGCCTGTGATTGTGGAGTTGGTGGCATGTGAAACCCGCATGTGGAGCATTCGTTTGTGTGGGATGCTCTACCAGGTTCATTCCTAGATAATGCACTCAAAGGGCACTAAACATAGAGTGTGAAAACTGAGTTTCCTTGAGAGCTGCTTGGAAGCCTGATGGTGTGTGAAGTTAGTGAGCCAAATGGAGTTGTTCTCCCACAAGAACCACTCGGCTGATTCTTCTTCAATATGCCCTTCACCAACATGCAGTGTTTCCTTGATTGAATTAGCTCTCACATCAATATTTGCGTCTAGAGCCTTTGCATTGAGGCCTATCTGAAAACGGCTGTGGCGCTGAAGTTGCCTGTGAATGTGGAGTTGGTGGCATGTGAAAGCCGCATGTGGAGCATTCGTTTGTGTGGGATGCTCTCCAAGCTTCATTTCAGTCCTAGGCACTCAACGGGCACTAAGCATAGAGTGTGAAAACTGAGTTTCCTTGAGAGCTGCTTGGAAGCCTGATGGTGTGGGAAGTTAGTGAGCCAAATGGAGTTGTTCTCCCACAAGAACCACTCGGCTGATCCTTCTTCAATATGCCCTTCACCAACATGCAGTGTTTCCTTGATTGAATTAGCTCTCACACCAATATTTGCGTCTAGAGCCTTTGCATTGAGGGCTATCTGAAAACGGCTGTGGCGCTGAAGTTGCCTGTGAATGTGGAGTTGGTGGCATGTGAAACCGGCAAGTGGAGCATTCGTACGTGTGGGATGCTCTACCAGGTTCATTCCGAGATAATGCACTCAAAGGGCACTAAGCATAGAGAGTGAAAACTGAGTTTCCTTGAGAGCTGCTTGGAAGCCTGAGGGTTGTGAAGTTAGTGAGCCAAATGGAGTTGTTCTCCCACAAGAACCACTCGGCTGATCCTTCTTCAATATGCCCTTCACCAACATGCAGTGTTTCCTTGATTGAATTAGCTTTTACACCAATATTTGCGTCTAGAGCCTTTGCATTGAGGGCTATCTGAAAACGGCTGTGGCGCTGAAGTTGCCTGTGAATGTGGAGTTGGTGGCATGTGAAACCCGCATGTGGAGCATTCGTTTGTGTGGGATGCTCTACCAGGTTCATTTCAGTCCTAGCCATACAAAGGGCACTAAGCATAGAGTGTGAAAACTGAGTTTCCTTGAGAGCTGCTTGGAAGCCTGATGGTGTGTGAAGTTAGTGAGCCAAATGGAGTTGTTCTCCCACAAGAACCACTCGGCTGATTCTTCTTCAATATGCCCTTCACCAACATGCAGTGTTTCCTTGATTGAATTAGCTCTCACACCAATATTTGCGTCTAGAGCCTTTGCATTGAGGGCTATCTGAAAACGGCTGTGGCGCTGAAGTTGCCTGTGAATGTGGAGTTGGTGGCATGTGAAACCCGCATGTGGAGCATTCGTTTGTGTGGGATGCTGACCAAGATTCATTTCAGTCCTAGGCACACAAAGAGCACTAAGCATAGAGTGTGAAAACTGAGTTTCCTTGAGAGCTGCTTGGAAGCCTGATGGTGTGTGAAGTTAGTGAGCCAAATGGAGTTGTTCTCCCACAAGAACCACTCGGCTGATCCTTCTTCAATATGCCCTTCACCAACATGCAGTGTTTCCTTGATTGAATTAGCTCTCACACCAATATTTGCGTCTAGAGCCTTTGCATTGAGGGCTATCTGAAAACGGCTGTGGCGCTGAAGTTGACTGTGAATGTGGAGTTGGTGGCATGTGAAACCCGCATGTGGAGCATTCGTTTGTATTGGATGCTGACCAAGCTTCATTTCAGTCCTAGGAACACAAAGAGCACTAAGCATGGAGTGTGAAAACTGAGTTTCCTTGTATTCTGCTTGGAAGCCTGATGGTGTGTGAAGTTAGTGAGCCAAATGGAGTTGTTCTCCCACAAGAACCACTCGGCTGATTCTTCTTCAATATGCCCTTCACCAACATGCAGTGTTTCCTTGATTGAATTAGCTCTCACACCAATATTTGCGTCTAGAGCCTTTGCATTGAGGGCTATCTGAAAACGGCTGTGGCGCTGAAGTTGCCTGTGAATGTGGAGTTGGTGGCATGTGAAACCCGCATGTGGAGCATTCGTTTGTGTGGGATGCTCTACCAGGTTCATTTCAGTCCTAGCCATACAAAGGGCACTAAGCATAGAGTGTGAAAACTGAGTTTCCTTGAGAGCTGCTTGGAAGCCTGATGGTGTGTGAAGTTAGTGAGCCAAATGGAGTTGTTCTCCCACAAGAACCACTCGGCTGATTCTTCTTCAATATGCCCTTCACCAACATGCAGTGTTTCCTTGATTGAATTAGCTCTCACACCAATATTTGCGTCTAGAGCCTTTGCATTGAGGGCTATCTGAAAACGGCTGTGGCGCTGAAGTTGCCTGTGAATGTGGAGTTGGTGGCATGTGAAACCCGCATGTGGAGCATTCGTTTGTGTGGGATGCTGACCAAGATTCATTTCAGTCCTAGGCACACAAAGAGCACTAAGCATAGAGTGTGAAAACTGAGTTTCCTTGAGAGCTGCTTGGAAGCCTGATGGTGTGTGAAGTTAGTGAGCCAAATGGATTTGTTCTCCCACAAGAATCACTCGGCTGATTCTTCTTCAATATGCCCTTCACCAACATGCAGTGTTTCCTTGATTGAATTAGCTCTCACACCAATATTTGCGTCTAGAGCCTTTGCATTGAGGGCTATCTGAAAACGGCTGTGGCGCTGAAGTTGCCTGTGAATGTGGAGTTGGTGGCATGTGAAACCCGCATGTGGAGCATTCGTTTGTGTGGGATGCTCTACCAGGTTCATTCCTAGATAATGCACTCAAAGGGCACTAAGCATAGAGTGTGAAAACTGAGTTTCCTTGAGAGCTGCTTGGAAGCCTGATGGTGTGTGAAGTTAGTGAGCCAAATGGAGTTGTTCTCCCACAAGAACCACTCGGCTGATCCTTCTTCAATATGCCCTTCACCAACATGCAGTGTTTCCTTGATTGAATTAGCTCTCACACCAATATTTGCGTCTAGAGCCTTTGCATTGAGGGCTATCTGAAAACGGCTGTGGCGCTGAAGTTGCCTGTGAATGTGGAGTTGGTGGCATGTGAAACCCGCATGTGGAGCATTCGTTTGTGTTGGATGCTGACCAAGATTCATTTCAGTAATAGGCACACAAAGAGCACAAAGCATAGAGTGTGAAAACTGAGTTTCCTTGAGAGCTGCTTGGAAGCCTGATGGTGTGTGAAGTTAGTGAGCCAAATGGAGTTGTTCTCCCACAAGAACCACTCGGCTGATCCTTCTTCAATATGCCCTTCACCAACATGCAGTGTTTCCTTGATTGAATTAGCTCTCACACCAATATTTGCGTCTAGAGCCTTTGCATTGAGGGCTATCTGAAAACGGCTGTGGCGCTGAAGTTGCCTGTGATTGTGGAGTTGGTGGCATGTGAAACCCGCATGTGGAGCATTCGTTTGTGTGGGATGCTCTACCATGTTCATTCCTAGATAATGCACTCAAAGGGCACTAAACATAGAGTGTGAAAACTGAGTTTCCTTGAGAGCTGCTTGGAAGCCTGATGGTGTGTGAAGTTAGTGAGCCAAATGGAGTTGTTCTCCCACAAGAACCACTCGGCTGATTCTTCTTCAATATGCCCTTCACCAACATGCAGTGTTTCCTTGATTGAATTAGCTCTCACACCAATATTTGCGTCTAGAGCCTTTGCATTGAGGGCTATCTGAAAACGGCTGTGGCGCTGAAGTTGCCTGTGAATGTGGAGTTGGTGGCATGTGAAACCCGCATGTGGAGCATTCGTTTGTGTGGGATGCTCTACCAGGTTCATTTCAGTCCTAGCCATACAAAGGGCACTAAGCATAGAGTGTGAAAACTGAGTTTCCTTGAGAGCTGCTTGGAAGCCTGATGGTGTGTGAAGTTAGTGAGCCAAATGGAGTTGTTCTCCCACAAGAACCACTCGGCTGATCCTTCTTTAATATGCCCTTCACCAACATGCAGTGTTTCCTTGATTGAATTAGCTCTCACACCAATATTTGCGTCTAGAGCCTTTGCATTGAGGGCTATCTGAAAACGGCTGTGGCGCTGAAGTTGCCTGTGAATGTGGAGTTGGTGGCATGTGAAACCCGCATGTGGAGCATTCCTTTATGTGGGATGCTCTCCAAGCTTCATTTCAGTCCTAGGCACTCAACGGGCACTAAGCATAGAGTGTGAAAACTGAATTTACTTGAGAGCTGCTTGGAAGCCTGATGGTGTGTGAAGTTAGTGAGCCAAATGGAGTTGTTCTCCCACAAGAACCACTCGGCTGATTCTTCTTCAATATGCCCTTCACCAACATGCAGTGTTTCCTTGATTGAATTAGCTCTCACACCAATATTTGCGTCTAGAGCCTTTGCATTGAGGGCTATCTGAAAACGGCTGTGGCGCTGAAGTTGCCTGTGAATGTGGAGTTGGTGGCATGTGAAACCCGCATGTGGAGCATTCGTTTGTGTGGGATGCTGACCAAGATTCATTTCAGTCCTAGGCACACAAAGAGCACTAAGCATAGAGTGTGAAAACTGAGTTTCCTTGAGAGCTGCTTGGAAGCCTGATGGTGTGTGAAGTTAGTGAGCCAAATGGATTTGTTCTCCCACAAGAATCACTCGGCTGATTCTTCTTCAATATGCCCTTCACCAACATGCAGTGTTTCCTTGATTGAATTAGCTCTCACACCAATATTTGCGTCTAGAGCCTTTGCATTGAGGGCTATCTGAAAACGGCTGTGGCGCTGAAGTTGCCTGTGAATGTGGAGTTGGTGGCATGTGAAACCCGCATGTGGAGCATTCGTTTGTGTGGGATGCTACCAGGTTCATTCCTAGATAATGCACTCAAAGGGCACTAAGCATAGAGTGTGAAAACTGAGTTTCCTTGAGAGCTGCTTGGAAGCCTGATGGTGTGTGAAGTTAGTGAGCCAAATGGAGTTGTTCTCCCACAAGAACCACTCGGCTGATCCTTCTTCAATATGCCCTTCACCAACATGCAGTGTTTCCTTGATTGAATTAGCTCTCACACCAATATTTGCGTCTAGAGCCTTTGCATTGAGGGCTATCTGAAAACGGCTGTGGCGCTGAAGTTGCCTGTGAATGTGGAGTTGGTGGCATGTGAAACCCGCATGTGGAGCATTCGTTTGTGTTGGATGCTGACCAAGATTCATTTCAGTAATAGGCACACAAAGAGCACAAAGCATAGAGTGTGAAAACTGAGTTTCCTTGAGAGCTGCTTGGAAGCCTGATGGTGTGTGAAGTTAGTGAGCCAAATGGAGTTGTTCTCCCACAAGAACCACTCGGCTGATCCTTCTTCAATATGCCCTTCACCAACATGCAGTGTTTCCTTGATTGAATTAGCTCTCACACCAATATTTGCGTCTAGAGCCTTTGCATTGAGGGCTATCTGAAAACGGCTGTGGCGCTGAAGTTGCCTGTGATTGTGGAGTTGGTGGCATGTGAAACCCGCATGTGGAGCATTCGTTTGTGTGGGATGCTCTACCATGTTCATTCCTAGATAATGCACTCAAAGGGCACTAAACATAGAGTGTGAAAACTGAGTTTCCTTGAGAGCTGCTTGGAAGCCTGATGGTGTGTGAAGTTAGTGAGCCAAATGGAGTTGTTCTCCCACAAGAACCACTCGGCTGATTCTTCTTCAATATGCCCTTCACCAACATGCAGTGTTTCCTTGATTGAATTAGCTCTCACACCAATATTTGCGTCTAGAGCCTTTGCATTGAGGGCTATCTGAAAACGGCTGTGGCGCTGAAGTTGCCTGTGAATGTGGAGTTGGTGGCATGTGAAACCCGCATGTGGAGCATTCGTTTGTGTGGGATGCTCTACCAGGTTCATTTCAGTCCTAGCCATACAAAGGGCACTAAGCATAGAGTGTGAAAACTGAGTTTCCTTGAGAGCTGCTTGGAAGCCTGATGGTGTGTGAAGTTAGTGAGCCAAATGGAGTTGTTCTCCCACAAGAACCACTCGGCTGATCCTTCTTTAATATGCCCTTCACCAACATGCAGTGTTTCCTTGATTGAATTAGCTCTCACACCAATATTTGCGTCTAGAGCCTTTGCATTGAGGGCTATCTGAAAACGGCTGTGGCGCTGAAGTTGCCTGTGAATGTGGAGTTGGTGGCATGTGAAACCCGCATGTGGAGCATTCCTTTATGTGGGATGCTCTCCAAGCTTCATTTCAGTCCTAGGCACTCAACGGGCACTAAGCATAGAGTGTGAAAACTGAATTTACTTGAGAGCTGCTTGGAAGCCTGATGGTGTGGGAAGTTAGTGAGCCAAATGGAGTTGTTCTCCCACAAGAACCACTCGGCTGATCCTTCTTCAATATGCCCTTCACCAACATGCAGTGTTTCCTTGATTGAATTAGCTCTCACACCAATATTTGCGTCTAGAGCCTTTGCATTGAGGGCTATCTGAAAACGGCTGTGGCGCTGAAGTTGCCTGTGAATGTGGAGTTGGTGGCATGTGAAACCGGCAAGTGGAGCATTCGTACGTGTGGGATGCTCTACCAGGTTCATTCCGAGATAATGCACTCAAAGGGCACTAAGCATAGAGAGTGAAAACTGAGTTTCCTTGAGAGCTGCTTGGAAGCCTGATGGTGTGTGAAGTTAGTGAGCCAAATGGAGTTGTTCTCCCACAAGAACCACTCGGCTGATTCTTCTTCAATATGCCCTTCACCAACATGCAGTGTTTACTTGATTGAATTAGCTCTCACACCAATATTTGCGTCTAGAGCCTTTGCATTGAGGGCTATCTGAAAACGGCTGTGGCGCTGAAGTTGCCTGTGAATGTGGAGTTGGTGGCATGTGAAACCCGCATGTGGAGCATTCGTTTGTGTGGGATGCTGACCAAGATTCATTTCAGTCCTAGGCACACAAAGAGCACTAAGCATAGAGTGTGAAAACTGAGTTTCCTTGAGAGCTGCTTGGAAGCCTGATGGTGTGTGAAGTTAGTGAGCCAAATGGAGTTGTTCTCCCACAAGAACCACTCGGCTGATCCTTCTTCAATATGCCCTTCACCAACATGCAGTGTTTCCTTGATTGAATTAGCTCTCACACCAATATTTGCGTCTAGAGCCTTTGCATTGAGGGCTATCTGAAAACGGCTGTGGCGCTGAAGTTGACTGTGAATGTGGAGTTGGTGGCATGTGAAACCCGCATGTGGAGCATTCGTTTGTATTGGATGCTGACCAAGCTTCATTTCAGTCCTAGGAACACAAAGAGCACTAAGCATGGAGTGTGAAAACTGAGTTTCCTTGTATTCTGCTTGGAAGCCTGATGGTGTGTGAAGTTAGTGAGCCAAATGGAGTTGTTCTCCCACAAGAACCACTCGGCTGATTCTTCTTCAATATGCCCTTCACCAACATGCAGTGTTTCCTTGATTGAATTAGCTCTCACACCAATATTTGCGTCTAGAGCCTTTGCATTGAGGGCTATCTGAAAACGGCTGTGGCGCTGAAGTTGCCTGTGAATGTGGAGTTGGTGGCATGTGAAACCCGCATGTGGAGCATTCGTTTGTGTGGGATGCTCTACCAGGTTCATTTCAGTCCTAGCCATACAAAGGGCACTAAGCATAGAGTGTGAAAACTGAGTTTCCTTGAGAGCTGCTTGGAAGCCTGATGGTGTGTGAAGTTAGTGAGCCAAATGGAGTTGTTCTCCCACAAGAACCACTCGGCTGATCCTTCTTCAATATGCCCTTCACCAACATGCAGTGTTTCCTTGATTGAATTAGCTCTCACACCAATATTTGCGTCTAGAGCCTTTGCATTGAGGGCTATCTGAAAACGGCTGTGGCGCTGAAGTTGCCTGTGAATGTGGAGTTGGTGGCATGTGAAACCCGCATGTGGAGCATTCGTTTGTGTGGGATGCTGACCAAGATTCATTTCAGTCCTAGGCACACAAAGAGCACTAAGCATAGAGTGTGAAAACTGAGTTTCCTTGAGAGCTGCTTGGAAGCCTGATGGTGTGTGAAGTTAGTGAGCCAAATGGAGTTGTTCTCCCACAAGAATCACTCGGCTGATTCTTCTTCAATATGCCCTTCACCAACATGCAGTGTTTCCTTGATTGAATTAGCTCTCACACCAATATTTGCGTCTAGAGCCTTTGCATTGAGGGCTATCTGAAAACGGCTGTGGCGCTGAAGTTGCCTGTGAATGTGGAGTTGGTGGCATGTGAAACCCGCATGTGGAGCATTCGTTTGTGTGGGATGCTCTACCAGGTTCATTCCTAGATAATGCACTCAAAGGGCACTAAGCATAGAGTGTGAAAACTGAGTTTCCTTGAGAGCTGCTTGGAAGCCTGATGGTGTGTGAAGTTAGTGAGCCAAATGGAGTTGTTCTCCCACAAGAACCACTCGGCTGATCCTTCTTCAATATGCCCTTCACCAACATGCAGTGTTTCCTTGATTGAATTAGCTCTCACACCAATATTTGCGTCTAGAGCCTTTGCATTGAGGGCTATCTGAAAACGGCTGTGGCGCTGAAGTTGCCTGTGAATGTGGAGTTGGTGGCATGTGAAACCCGCATGTGGAGCATTCGTTTGTGTTGGATGCTGACCAAGATTCATTTCAGTAATAGGCACACAAAGAGCACAAAGCATAGAGTGTGAAAACTGAGTTTCCTTGAGAGCTGCTTGGAAGCCTGATGGTGTGTGAAGTTAGTGAGCCAAATGGAGTTGTTCTCCCACAAGAACCACTCGGCTGATCCTTCTTCAATATGCCCTTCACCAACATGCAGTGTTTCCTTGATTGAATTAGCTCTCACACCAATATTTGCGTCTAGAGCCTTTGCATTGAGGGCTATCTGAAAACGGCTGTGGCGCTGAAGTTGCCTGTGATTGTGGAGTTGGTGGCATGTGAAACCCGCATGTGGAGCATTCGTTTGTGTGGGATGCTCTACCATGTTCATTCCTAGATAATGCACTCAAAGGGCACTAAACATAGAGTGTGAAAACTGAGTTTCCTTGAGAGCTGCTTGGAAGCCTGATGGTGTGTGAAGTTAGTGAGCCAAATGGAGTTGTTCTCCCACAAGAACCACTCGGCTGATTCTTCTTCAATATGCCCTTCACCAACATGCAGTGTTTCCTTGATTGAATTAGCTCTCACACCAATATTTGCGTCTAGAGCCTTTGCATTGAGGGCTATCTGAAAACGGCTGTGGCGCTGAAGTTGACTGTGAATGTGGAGTTGGTGGCATGTGAAACCCGCATGTGGAGCATTCGTTTGTGTGGGATGCTCTCCAAGCTTCATTTGAGTCCTAGGCACTCAACGGGCACTAAGCATAGAGTGTGAAAACTGAGTTTCCTTGAGAGCTGCTTGGAAGCCTGATGGTGTGTGAAGTTAGTGAGCCAAATGGAGTTGTTCTCCCACAAGAACCACTCGGCTGATTCTTCTTCAATATGCCCTTCACCAACATGCAGTGTTTCCTTGATTGAATTAGCTCTCACACCAATATTTGCGTCTAGAGCCTTTGCATTGAGGGCTATCTGAAAACGGCTGTGGCGCTGAAGTTGACTGTGAATGTGGAGTTGGTGGCATGTGAAACCCGCATGTGGAGCATTCGTTTGTGTGGGATGCTCTCCAAGCTTCATTTCAGTCCTAGGCACTCAATGGGCACTAAGCATAGAGTGTGAAAACTGAGTTTCCTTGAGAGCTGCTTGGAAGCCTGATGGTGTGTGAAGTTAGTGAGCCAAATGGAGTTGTTCTCCCACAAGAACCACTCGGCTGATTCTTCTTCAATATGCCCTTCACCAACATGCAGTGTTTCCTTGATTGAATTAGCTCTCACACCAATATTTGCGTCTAGAGCCTTTGCATTGAGGGCTATCTGAAAACGGCTGTGGCGCTGAAGTTGACTGTGAATGTGGAGTTGGTGGCATGTGAAACCCGCATGTGGAGCATTCGTTTGTGTGGGATGCTCTACCAGGTTCATTCCTAGATAATGCACTCAAAGGGCACTAAGCATAGAGTGTGAAAACTGAGTTTCCTTGAGAGCTGCTTGGAAGCCTGATGGTGTGGGAAGTTAGTGAGCCAAATGGAGTTGTTCTCCCACAAGAACCACTCGGCTGATCCTTCTTCAATATGCCCTTCACCAACATGCAGTGTTTCCTTGATTGAATTAGCTCTCACACCAATATTTGCGTCTAGAGCCTTTGCATTGAGGGCTATCTGAAAACGGCTGTAGCGCTGAAGTTGCCTGTGATTGTGGAGTTGGTGGCATGTGAAACCCGCATGTGGAGCATTCGTTTGTGTGGGATGCTCTACCATGTTCATTCCTAGATAATGCACTCAAAGGGCACTAAGCATAGAGTGTGAAAACTGAGTTTCCTTGAGAGCTGCTTGGAAGCCTGATGGTGTGTGAAGTTAGTGAGCCAAATGGAGTTGTTCTCCCACAAGAACCACTCGGCTGATTCTTCTTCAATATGCCCTTCACCAACATGCAGTGTTTCCTTGATTGAATTAGCTCTCACACCAATATTTGCGTCTAGAGCCTTTGCATTGAGGGCTATCTGAAAACGGCTGTGGCGCTGAAGTTGAGTGTGAATGTGGAGTTGGTGGCATGTGAAACCCGCATGTGGAGCATTCGTTTGTGTGGGATGCTCTCCAAGCTTCATTTCAGTCCTAGGCACTCAACGGGCACTAAGCATAGAGTGTGAAAACTGAGTTTCCTTGAGAGCTGCTTGGAAGCCTGATGGTGTGTGAAGTTAGTGAGCCAAATGGAGTTGTTCTCCCACAAGAACCACTCGGCTGATCCTTCTTTAATATGCCCTTCACCAACATGCAGTGTTTCCTTGATTGAATTAGCTCTCACACCAATATTTGCGTCTAGAGCCTTTGCATTGAGGGCTATCTGAAAACGGCTGTGGCGCTGAAGTTGCCTGTGAATGTGGAGTTGGTGGCATGTGAAACCCGCATGTGGAGCATTCCTTTATGTGGGATGCTCTCCAAGCTTCATTTCAGTCCTAGGCACTCAACGGGCACTAAGCATAGAGTGTGAAAACTGAGTTTCCTTGAGAGCTGCTTGGAAGCCTGATGGTGTGTGAAGTTAGTGAGCCAAATGGAGTTGTTCTCCCACAAGAACCACTCGGCTGATCCTTCTTCAATATGCCCTTCACCAACATGCAGTGTTTCCTTGATTGAATTAGCTCTCACACCAATATTTGCGTCTAGAGCCTTTGCATTGAGGGCTATCTGAAAACGGCTGTGGCGCTGAAGTTGCCTGTGAATGTGGAGTTGGTGGCATGTGAAACCGGCAAGTGGAGCATTCGTACGTGTGGGATGCTCTACCAGGTTCATTCCGAGATAATGCACTCAAAGGGCACTAAGCATAGAGAGTGAAAACTGAGTTTCCTTGAGAGCTGCTTGGAAGCCTGATGGTTGTGAAGTTAGTGAGCCAAATGGAGTTGTTCTCCCACAAGAACCACTCGGCTGATCCTTCTTCAATATGCCCTTCACCAACATGCAGTGTTTCCTTGATTGAATTAGCTCTCACACCAATATTTGCGTCTAGAGCCTTTGCATTGAGGGCTATCTGAAAACGGCTGTGGCGCTGAAGTTGCCTGTGAATGTGGAGTTGGTGGCATGTGAAACCCGCATGTGGAGCATTCGTTTGTGTGGGATGCTCTCCAAGCTTCATTTCAGTCCTAGGCACTCAAAGGGCACTAAGCATAGAGTGTGAAAACTGAGTTTCCTTGAGAGCTGCTTGGAAGCCTGATGGTGTGTGAAGTTAGTGAGCCAAATGGAGTTGTTCTCCCACAAGAACCACTCGGCTGATCCTTCTTTAATATGCCCTTCACCAACATGCAGTGTTTCCTTGATTGAATTAGCTCTCACACCAATATTTGCGTCTAGAGCCTTTGCATTGAGGGCTATCTGAAAACGGCTGTGGCGCTGAAGTTGCCTGTGAATGTGGAGTTGGTGGCATGTGAAACCCGCCAAGTGGAGCATTCGTACGTGTGGGATGCTCTACCAGGTTCATTCCTAGATAATGCACTCAAAGGGCACTAAGCATAGAGTGTGAAAACTGAGTTTCCTTGAGAGCTGCTTGGAAGCCTGATGGTGTGTGAAGTTAGTGAGCCAAATGGAGTTGTTCTCCCACAAGAACCACTCGGCTGATTCTTCTTCAATATGCCCTTCACCAACATGCAGTGTTTCCTTGATTGAATTAGCTCTCACACCAATATTTGCGTCTAGAGCCTTTGCATTGAGGGCTATCTGAAAACGGCTGTGGCGCTGAAGTTGCCTGTGAATGTGGAGTTGGTGGCATGTGAAACCCGCATGTGGAGCATTCGTTTGTGTGGGATGCTCTACCAGGTTCATTCCTAGATAATGCACTCAAAGGGCACTAAGCATAGAGTGTGAAAACTGAGTTTCCTTGAGAGCTGCTTGGAAGCCTGATGGTGTGTGAAGTTAGTGAGCCAAATGGAGTTGTTCTCCCACAAGAACCACTCGGCTGATCCTTCCTCAATATGCCCTTCACCAACATGCAGTGTTTCCTTGATTGAATTAGCTCTCACACCAATATTTGCGTCTAGAGCCTTTGCATTGAGGGCTATCTGAAAACGGCTGTGGCGCTGAAGTTGAGTGTGAATGTGGAGTTGGTGGCATGTGAAACCCGCATGTGGAGCATTCGTTTGTGTGGGATGCTCTCCAAGCTTCATTTCAGTCCTAGGCACTCAACGGGCACTAAGCATAGAGTGTGAAAACTGAGTTTCCTTGAGAGCTGCTTGGAAGCCTGATGGTTGTGAAGTTAGTGAGCCAAATGGAGTTGTTCTCCCACAAGAACCACTCGGCTGATCCTTCTTCAATATGCCATTCACCAACATGCAGTGTTTCCTTGATTGAATTAGCTCTCACACCAATATTTGCGTCTAGAGCCTTTGCATTGAGGGCTATCTGAAATGCCTGTGGCGCTGAAGCTGCCTGTGAATGTGGAGTTGGTGGCATGTGAAACCCGCATGTGGAGCATTCGTTTGTGTGGGATGCTCCCCAAGCTTCATTTCAGTCCTAGGCACTCAAAGGGCACTAAGCATAGAGTGTGAAAACTGAGTTTCCTTGAGAGCTGCTTGGAAGCCTGATGGTGTGTGAAGTTAGTGAGCCAAATGGAGTTGTTCTCCCACAAGAACCACTCGGCTGATCCTTCTTCAATATGCCCTTCACCAACATGCAGTGTTTCCTTGATTGAATTAGCTCTCACACCAATATTTGCGTCTAGAGCCTTTGCATTGAGGGCTATCTGAAAACGGCTGTGGCGCTGAAGTTGCCTGTGAATGTGGAGTTGGTGGCATGTGAAACCCGCATGTGGAGCATTCGTTTGTGTGGGATGCTCTACCAGGTTCATTTCAGTCCTAGAGATACAAAGGGCACTAAGCATAGAGTGTGAAAACTGAGTTTCCTTGAGAGCTGCTTGGAAGCCTGATGGTGTGTGAAGTTAGTGAGCCAAATGGAGTTGTTCTCCCACAAGAACCACTCGGCTGATCCTTCTTCAATATGCCTTTCACCAACATGCAGTGTTTCCTTGATTGAATTAGCTCTCACACCAATATTTGCGTCTAGAGCCTTTGCATTGAGGGCTATCTGAAAACGGCTGTGGCGCTGAAGTTGCCTGTGAATGTGGAGTTGGTGGCATGTGAAACCCGCATGTGGAGCATTCGTCTGTGTGGGATGCTCTACCATGTTCATTCCTAGATAATGCACTCAAAGGGCACTAAGCATAGAGTGTGAAAACTGAGTTTCCTTGAGAGCTGCTTGGAAGCCTGATGGTGTGTGAAGTTAGTGAGCCAAATGGAGTTGTTCTCCCACAAGAACCACTCAGCTGATTCTTCTTCAATATGCCCTTCACCAACATGCAGTGTTTCCTTGATTGAATTAGCTCTCACACCAATATTTGCGTCTAGAGCCTTTGCATTGAGGGCTATCTGAAAACGGCTGTGGCGCTGAAGTTGCCTGTGAATGTGGGGTGGTGGCATGTGAAACCCGCATGTGGAGCATTCGTTTGTGTGGGATGCTCTACCAGGTTCATTCCTAGATAATGCACTCAAAGGGCACTAAGCATAGAGTGTGAATACTGAGTTTCCTTGAGAGCTGCTTGGAAGCCTGATGGTGTGTGAAGTTAGTGAGCCAAATGGAGTTGTTCTCCCACAAGAACCACTCGGCTGATCCTTCTTCAATATGCCCTTCACCAACATGCAGTGTTTCCTTGATTGAATTAGCTCTCACACCAATATTTGCGTCTAGAGCCTTTGCATTGAGGGCTATCTGAAAACGGCTGTGGCGCTGAAGTTGCCTGTGAATGTGGAGTTGGTGGCATGTGAAACCCGCATGTGGAGCATTCGTTTGTGTGGGATGCTCTACCAGGTTCATTTAGTCCTAGCCATACAAAGGGCACTAAGCATAGAGTGTGAAAACTGAGTTTCCTTGAGAGCTGCTTGGAAGCCTGATGGTGTGTGAAGTTAGTGAGCCAAATGGAGTTGTTCTCCCACAAGAACCACTCGGCTGATCCTTCTTCAATATGCCCTTCACCAACATGCAGTGTTTCCTTGATTGAATTAGCTCTCACACCAATATTTGCGTCTAGAGCCTTTGCATTGAGGGCTATCTGAAAACGGCTGTGGCGCTGAAGTTGCCTGTGAATGTGGAGTTGGTGGCATGTGAAACCCGCATGTGGAGCATTCGTTTGTGTGGGATGCTCTACCAGGTTCATTTCAGTCCTAGAGATACAAAGGGCACTAAGCATAGAGTGTGAAAACTGAGTTTCCTTGAGAGCTGCTTGGAAGCCTGATGGTGTGTGAAGTTAGTGAGCCAAATGGAGTTGTTCTCCCACAAGAACCACTCGGCTGATCCTTCTTCAATATGCCTTTCACCAACATGCAGTGTTTCCTTGATTGAATTAGCTCTCACACCAATATTTGCGTCTAGAGCCTTTGCATTGAGGGCTATCTGAAAACGGCTGTGGCACTGAAGTTGCTTGTGAATGTGGAGTTGGTGGCATGTGAAACCCGCATGTGGAGCATTCGTTTGTGTGGGATGCTGACCAAGCTTCATTTCAGTCCTAGGCACACAAAGAGCACTAAGCATAGAGTGTGAAAACTGAGTTTCCTTGAGAGCTGCTTGGAAGCCTGATGGTGTGTGAAGTTAGTGAGCCAAATGGAGTTGTTCTCCCACAAGAACCACTCGGCTGATCCTTCTTCAATATGCCCTTCACCAACATGCAGTGTTTCCTTGATTGAATTAGCTCTCACACCAATATTTGCGTCTAGAGCCTTTGCATTGAGGGCTATCTGAAAACGGCTGTGGCGCTGAAGTTGCCTGTGAATGTGGAGTTGGTGGCATGTGAAACCCGCATGTGGAGCATTCCTTTATGTTTGATTCTCTCCCAGCTTCATTTCAGTCCTATGCATTCAAAGGGCACTAAGCATAGAGTGTGAAAACTGAGTTTCCTTGAGAGCTGCTTGGAAGCCTGATGGTGTGTGAAGTTAGTGAGCCAAATGGAGTTGTTCTCCCACAAGAACCACTCGGCTGATCCTTCTTCAATATGCCCTTCACCAACATGCAGTGTTTCCTTGATTGAATTAGCTCTCACACCAATATTTGCGTCTAGAGCCTTTGCATTGAGGGCTATCTGAAAACGGCTGTGGCGCTGAAGTTGCCTGTGAATGTGGAGTTGGTGGCATGTGAAACCCGCATGTGGAGCATTCGTTTGTGTGGGATGCTCTACCAGGTTCATTCCTAGATAATGCACTCAAAGGGCACTAAGCATAGAGTGTGAAAACTGAGTTTCCTTGAGAGCTGCTTGGAAGCCTGATGGTGTGTGAAGTTAGTGAGCCAAATGGAGTTGTTCTCCCACAAGAACCACTCGGCTGATTCTTCTTCAATATGCCCTTCACCAACATGCAGTGTTTCCTTGATTGAATTAGCTCTCACACCAATATTTGCGTCTAGAGCCTTTGCATTGAGGGCTATCTGAAAACGGCTGTGGCGCTGAAGTTGCCTGTGAATGTGGAGTTGGTGGCATGTGAAACCCGCATGTGGAGCATTCGTTTGTGTTGGATGCTGACCAAGATTAATTTCAGTAATAGGCAAACAAAGAGCACAAAGCATAGAGTGTGAAAACTGAGTTTCCTTGAGAGATGCTTGGAAGCCTGATGGTGTGTGAAGTTAGTGAGCCAAATGGAGTTGTTTTCCCACAAGAACCACTCGGCTGATCCTTCTTCCATATGCCCTTCACCAACATGCAGTGTTTCCTTGATTGAATTAGCTCTCACACCAATATTTGCGTCTAGAGCCTTTGCATTGAGGGCTATCTGAAAACGGCTGTGGCGCTGAAGTTGCCTGTGAATGTGGAGTTGGTGGCATGTGAAACCCGCATGTGGAGCATTCGTTTGCGTGGGATGCTCTACCATGTTCATTCCTAGATAATGCACTCAAAGGACAATAAGCATAGAGTGTGAAAATTGAGTTTCCTTGAGAGCTGCTTGGAAGCCTGATGGTGTGTGAAGTTAGTGAGCCAAATGGAGTTGTTCTCCCACAAGAACCACTCGGCTGATCCTTCTTCAATATGCCCTTCACCAACATGCAGTGTTTCCTTGATTGAATTAGCTCTCACACCAATATTTGCGTCTAGAGCCTTTGCATTGAGGGCTATCTGAAAACGGCTGTGGCGCTGAAGTTGCCTGTGAATGTGGAGTTGGTGGCATGTGAAACCCGCATGTGGAGCATTCGTTTGTGTTGGATGCTGACCAAGATTCATTTCAGTAATAGGCACACAAAGAGCACAAAGCATAGAGTGTGAAAACTGAGTTTCCTTGAGAGCTGGTTGGAAGCCTGATGGTGTGTGAAGTTAGTGAGCCAAATGGAGTTGTTCTCCCACAAGAACCACTCGGCTGATCCTTCTTCAATATGCCCTTCACCAACATGCAGTGTTTCCTTGATTGAATTAGCTCTCACACCAATATTTGTGTCTAGAGCCTTTGCATTGAGGGCTATCTGAAAACGGCTGTGGCGCTGAAGTTGCCTGTGAATGTGGAGTTGGTGGCATGTGAAACCCGCATGTGGAGCATTCGTTTGCGTGGGATGCTCTACCATGTTCATTCCTAGATAATGCACTCAAAGGACAATAAGCATAGAATGTGAAAATTGAGTTTCCTTGAGAGCTGCTTGGAAGCCTGATGGTGTGTGAAGTTAGTGAGCCAAATGGAGTTGTTCTCCCACAAGAACCACTCGGCTGATCCTTCTTCAATATGCCCTTCACCAACATGCAGTGTTTCCTTGATTGAATTAGCTTTTACACCAATATTTGCGTCTAGAGCCTTTGCATTGAGGGCTATCCGAAAACTTCTGTGGGGCTGAAGTTGCCTGTGAATGTGGAGTTGGTGGCATGTGAAACCCGCATGTGGAGCATTTGTTTGTATTGGATGCTGACCAAGCTTCATTTCAGTCCTAGGCACACAAAGAGCACTAAGCATAGAGTGTGAAAAGTGAGTTTCCTTGAGAGCTGCTTGGAAGCCTGATGGTGTGTGAAGTTAGTGAGCCAAATGTTTGTTGTTCTCCCACAAGAACCACTCGGCTGATTCTTCTTCAATATGCCCTTCACCAACATGCAGTGTTTCCTTGATTGAATTAGCTCTCACACCAATATTTGCGTCTAGAGCCTTTGCATTGAGGGCTATCTGAAAACGGCTGTGGCGCTGAAGTTGCCTGTGAATGTGGAGTTGGTGGCATATGAAACCCGCATGTGGAGCATTCGTTTGTGTTGGATGCTGACCAAGATTCATTTCAGTAATAGGCACACAAAGAGCACAAAGCATAGAGTGTGAAAACTGAGTTTCCTTGAGAGCTGCTTGGAAGCCTGATGGTGTGTGAAGTTAGTGAGCCAAATGGAGTTGTTCTCCCACAAGAACCACTCGGCTGATCCTTCTTCAATATGCCCTTCACCAACATGCAGTGTTTCCTTGATTGAATTAGCTCTCACACCAATATTTGCGTCTAGAGCCTTTGCATTGAGGGCTATCGGAAAACGGCTGTGGCGGTGAAGTTGCCTGTGAATGTGGAGTTGGTGGCATGTGAAACCCGCATGTGGAGCATTCGTTTGTGTGGGATGCTCTACCAGGTTCATTCCTAGATAATGCACTCAAAGGGCACTAAACATAGAGTGTGAAAACTGAGTTTCCTTGAGAGCTGCTTGGAAGCCTGATGGTGTGTGAAGTTAGTGAGCCAAATGGAGTTGTTCTCCCACAAGAACCACTCGGCTGATCCTTCTTCAATATGCCCTTCACCAACATGCAGTGTTTCCTTGATTGAATTAGCTCTCACACCAATATTTGCGTCTAGAGCCTTTGCATTGAGGGCTATCTGAATACGGCGGTGGCGCTGAAGTTGCCTGTGAATGTGGAGTTGGTGGCATGTGAAACCCGCATGTGGAGCATTCGTTTGTGTTGGATGCTGACCAAGATTCATTTCAGTAATAGGCACACAAAGAGCACAAATCATAGAGTGTGAAAACTGAGTTTCCTTGAGAGCTGCTTGGAAGCCTGATGGTGTGTGAAGTTAGTGAGCCAAATGGAGTTGTTCTCCCACAAGAACCACTCGGCTGATCCTTCTTCAATATGCCCTTCACCAACATGCAGTGTTTCCTTGATTGAATTAGCTCTCACACCAATATTTGCGTCTAGAGCCTTTGCATTGAGGGCTATCTGAAAACGGCTGTGGCGCTGAAGTTGCCTGTGAATGTGGAGTTGGTGGCATGTGAAACCCGCATGTGGAGAATTCGTTTGTGTGGGATGCTCTACCAGGTTCATTTCAGTCCTAGCCATACAAAGGGCACTAAGCATAGAGTGTGAAAACTGAGTTTCCTTGAGAGCTGCTTGGAAGCCTGATGGTGCGTGAAGTTAGTGAGCCAAATGGAGTTGTTCTCCCACAAGAACCACTCGGCTGATCCTTCTTCAATATGCCCTTCACCAACATGCAGTGTTTCCTTGATTGAATTAGCTCTCACACCAATATTTGCGTCTAGAGCCTTTGCATTGAGGGCTATCTGAAAACGGCTGTGGCGCTGAAGTTGCCTGTGAATGTGGAGTTGGTGGCATGTGAAACCCGCATGTGGAGCATTCGTTTGCGTGGGATGCTCTACCATGTTCATTCCTAGATAATGCACTCAAAGGACAATAAGCATAGAATGTGAAAATTGAGTTTCCTTGAGAGCTGCTTGGAAGCCTGATGGTGTGTGAAGTTAGTGAGCCAAATGGAGTTGTTCTCCCACAAGAACCACTCGGCTGATCCTTCTTCAATATGCCCTTCACCAACATGCAGTGTTTCCTTGATTGAATTAGCTCTCACACCAATATTTGCATCTAGAGCCTTTGCATTGAGGGCTATCTGAAAACGGCTGTGGCGCTGAAGTTGCCTGTGAATGTGGAGTTGGTGGCATGTGAAACCCGCATGTGGAGCATTCGTTTGTGTGGGATGCTCTACCAGGTTCATTCCTAGATAATGCACTCAAAGGACAATAAGCATAGAGTGTGAAAATTGAGTTTCCTTGAGAGCTGCTTGGAAGCCTGATGGTGTGTGAAGTTAGTGAGCCAAATGGAGTTGTTCTCCCACAAGAACCACTCGGCTGATCCTTCTTCAATATGCCCTTCACCAACATGCAGTGTTTCCTTGATTGAATTAGCTCTCACACCAATATTGGCGTATAGAGCCTTTGCATTGAGGGCTATCTGAAAACGGCTGTGGCGCTGAAGTTGCCTGTGAATGTGGAGTTGGTGGCATGTGAAACCCGCATGTGGAGCATTCGTTTGTGTGGGATGCTCTACCAGGTTCATTTCAGTAATAGCCATACAAAGGGCACTAAGCATAGAGTGTGAAAACTGAGTTTCCTTGAGAGCTGCGTGGAAGCCTGATGGTGTGTGAAGTTAGTGAGCCAAATGGAGTTGTTCTCCCACAAGAACCACTCGGCTGATCCTTCTTCAATATGCCCTTCACCAACATGCAGTGTTTCCTTGATTGAATTAGCTTTCACACCAATATTTGCGTCTAGAGCCTTTGCATTGAGGGCTATCTGAAAACGGCTGTGGCGCTGAAGTTGCCTGTGAATGTGGAGTTGGTGGAATGTGAAACCCGCATGTGGAGCATTCGTTTGTATTGGATGCTGACCAAGCTTCATTTCAGTCCTAGGCACACAAAGAGCACTAAGCATAGAGTGTGAAAACTGAGTTTCCTTGAGAGCTGCTTGGAAGCCTGATGATGTGTGAAGTTAGTGAGCCAAATGGAATTGTTCTCCCACAAGAACCACTCGGCTGATTCTTCTTCAATATGCCCTTCACCAACATGCAGTGTTTCCTTGATTGAATTAGCTCTCACACCAATATTTGCGTCTAGAGCCTTTGCATTGAGGGCTATCTGAAAACGGCTGTGGCGCTGAAGTTGCCTGTGAATGTGGAGTTGGTGGCATGTGAAACCCGCATGTGGAGCATTCGTTTGTGTGGGATGCTGACCAAGCTTCATTTCTGTCCTAGGCACACAAAGAGCACTAAGCATAGAGTGTGAAAACTGAGTTTCCTTGAGAGCTGCTTGGAAGCCTGATGGTGTGTGAAGTTAGTGAGCCAAATGGAGTTGTTCTCCCACAAGAACCACTCGGCTGATCCTTCTTCAATATGCCCTTCACCAACATGCAGTGTTTCCTTGATTGAATTAGCTCTCACACCAATATTTGCGTCTAGAGCCTTTGCATTGAGGGCTATCTGAAAACGGCTGTGGCGCTGAAGTTGCCTGTGAATGTGGAGTTGGTGGCATGTGAAACCCGCATGTGGAGCATTCGTTTGTGTGGGATGCTCTACCAGGTTCATTCCTAGATAATGCACTCAAAGGGCACTAAGCATAGAGTGTGAAAACTGAGTTTCCTTGAGAGCTGCTTGGAAGCCTGATGGTGTGTGAAGTTAGTGAGCCAAATGGAGTTGTTCTCCCACAAGAACCACTCGGCTGATCCTTCTTCAATATGCCCTTCACCAACATGCAGTGTTTCCTTGATTGAATTAGCTCTCACACCAATATTTGCGTCTAGAGCCTTTGCATTGAGGGCTATCTGAAAACGGCTGTGGCACTGAAGTTGCCTGTGAATGCGGAGTTGGTGGCATGTGAAACCCGCATGTGGAGCATTCGTCTGTGTGGGATGCTGACCAAGCTTCATTTCAGTCCTAGGCACACAAAGAGCACTAAGCATAGAGTGTGAAAACTGAGTTTCCTTGAGAGCTGCTTGGAAGCCTGATGGTGTGTGAAGTTAGTGAGCCAAATGGAGTTGTTCTCCCACAAGAACCACTCGGCTGATCCTTCTTCAATATGCCCTTCACCAACATGCAGTGTTTCCTTGATTGAATTAGCTCTCACACCAATATTTGCGTCTAGAGCCTTTGCATTGAGGGCTATCTGAAAACGGCTGTGGCGCTGAAGTTGACTGTGAATGTGGAGTTGGTGGCATGTGAAACCCACATGTGGAGCATTCCTTTATGTGGGATTCTCTCCCAGCTTCATTTCACTCCTAGGCACTCAAAGGGCACTAAGCATAGAGTGTGAAAACTGAGTTTCTTTGAGAGCTGATTGGAAGCCTGATGGTGTGTGAAGTTAGTGAGCCAAATGGAGTTGTTCTCCCACAAGAACCACTCGGCTGATCCTTCTTCAATATGCCCTTCACCAACATGCAGTGTTTCCTTGATTGAATTAGCTCTCACACCAATATTTGCGTCTAGAGCCTTTGCATTGAGGGCTATCTGAAAACGGCTGTGGCGCTGAAGTTGCCTGTGAATGTGGAGTTGGTGGCATGTGAAACCCGCATGTGGAGCATTCGTTTGTGTGGGATGCTCTACCAGGTTCATTCCTAGATAATGCACTCAAAGGGCACTAAGCATAGAGTGTGAAAACTGAGTTACCTTGAGAGCTGCTTGGAAGCCTGGTGGTGTGTGAAGTTAGTGAGCCAAATGGAGTTGTTCTCCCACAAGAACCACTCGGCTGATCCTTCTTCAATATGCCCTTCACCAACATGCCGTGTTTGCTTGATTGAATTAGCTCTCACACCAATATTTGCGTCTAGAGCCTTTGCATTGAGGGCTATCTGAAAACGGCTGTGGCGCTGAAGTTGCCTGTGAATGTGGAGTTGGTGGCATGTGAAACCCGCATGTGGAGCATTCGTTTGTGTGGGATGCTCTACCAGGTTCATTCCTAGATAATGCACTCAAAGGACAATAAGAATAGAGTGTGAAAACTGAGTTTCCTTGAGAGCTGCTTGGAAGCCTGATGGTGTGTGAAGTTAGTGAGCCAAATGGAGTTGTTCTCCCACAAGAACCACTCGGCTGATCCTTCTTCAATATGCCCTTCACCAACATGCAGTGTTTCCTTGATTGAATTAGCTCTCACACCAATATTTGCGTCTAGAGCCTTTGCATTGAGGGCTATCTGAAAACGGCTGTGGCGCTGAAGTTGCCTGTGAATGTGGAGTTGGTGGCATGTGAAACCCGCATGTGGAGCATTCGTTTATGTGGGATGCTCTTCAAGCGTCATTTCAGTCCTAGGCACTCAAAGGGCACTAAGCATAGAGTGTGAAAACTGAGTTTCCTTGAGAGCTGCTTGGAAGCCTGATGGTGTGTGAAGTTAGTGAGCCAAATGGAGTTGTTCTCCCACAAGAACCACTCGCCTGATCCTTCTTTAATATGCCCTTCACCAACATGCAGTGTTTCCTTGATTGAATTAGCTCTCACACCAATATTTGCGTCTAGAGCCTTTGCATTGAGGGCTATCTGAAAACGGCTGTGGCGCTGAAGTTGCCTGTGAATGTGGAGTTGGTGGCATGTGAAAAACGCAAGTGGAGCATTCGTACGTGTGTAATGCTCTACCAGGTTCATTCCTAGATAATGCACTCAAAGATCACTAAGCATAGAGTGTGAAAACTGAGTTTCCTTGAGAGCTGCTTGGAAGCCTGATGGTGTGTGAAGTTAGTGAGCCAAATGGAGTTGTTCTCCCACAGGAACCACTCGGCTGATCCTTCTTCAATATGCCCTTCACCAACATGCAGTGTTTCCTTGATTGAATTAGCTCTCACACCAGTATTTGCGTCTAGAGCCTTTGCATTGAGGGCTATCTGAAAACGGCTGTGGCGCTGAAGTTGCCTGTGAATGTGGAGTTGGTGGCATGTGAAACCCGCATGTGGAGCATTCGTTTGTGTGGGATGCTCTACCAGGTTCATTCCTAGAAAATGCACTCAAAGGTCACTAAGCATAGAGTGTGAAAACTGAGTTTCCTTGAGAGCTGCTTGGAAGCCTGATGGTGTGTGAAGTTAGTGAGCCAAATGGAGTTGTTCTCCCACAAGAACCACTCGGCTGATTCTTCTTCAATATGCCCTTCACCAACATGCAGTGTTTCCTTGATTGAATTAGCTCTCACACCAATATTTGCGTCTAGAGCCTTTGCATTGAGGGCTATCTGAAAACGGCTGTGGCGCTGAAGTTGCCTGTGAATGTGGAGTTGGTGGCATGTGAAACCCGCATGTGGAGCATTCGTTTGTGTGGGATGCTCTACCAGGTTCATTCCTAGATAATGCACTCAAAGGGCACTAAGCATAGAGTGTGAAAACTGAGTTTCCTTGAGAGCTGCTTGGAAGCCTGATGGTGTGTGAAGTTAGTGAGCCAAATGGAGTTGTTCTCCCACAAGAACCACTCGGCTGATCCTTCTTCCATATGCCCTTCACCAACATGCAGTGTTTCCTTGATTGAATTAGCTCTCACACCAATATTTGCGTCTAGAGCCTTTGCATTGAGGGCTATCTGAAAACGGCTGTGGCACTGAAGTTGCCTGTGAATGTGGAGTTGGTGGCATGTGAAACCCGCATGTGGAGCATTCGTCTGTGTGGGATGCTGACCAAGCTTCATTTCAGTCCTAGGCACACAAAGAGCACTAAGCATAGAGTGTGAAAACTGAGTTTCCTTGAGAGCTGCTTGGAAGCCTGATGGTGTGTGAAGTTAGTGAGCCAAATGGAGTTGTTCTCCCACAAGAACCACTCGGCTGATCCTTCTTCAATATGCCCTTCACCAACATGCAGTGTTTCCTTGATTGAATTAGCTCTCACACCAATATTTGCGTCTAGAGCCTTTGCATTGAGGGCTATCTGAAAACGGCTGTGGCGCTGAAGTTGCCTGTGAATGTGGAGTTGGTGGCATGTGAAAAACGCAAGTGGAGCATTCGTACGTGTGTAATGCTCTACCAGGTTCATTCCTAGATAATGCACTCAAAAATCACTAAGCATAGAGTGTGAAAACTGAGTTTCCTTGAGAGCTGCTTGGAAGCCTGATGGTGTGTGAAGTTAGTGAGCCAAATGGAGTTGTTCTCCCACAAGAACCACTCGGCTGATCCTTCTTCCATATGCCCTTCACCAACATGCAGTGTTTCCTTGATTGAATTAGCTCTCACACCAATATTTGCGTCTAGAGTCTTTGCTTTGAGGGCTATCTGAAAACGGCTGTGGCACTGAAGTTGCCTGTGAATGTGGAGTTGGTGGCATGTGAAACCCGCATGTGGAGCATTCGTCTGTGTGGGATGCTGACCAAGCTTCATTTCAGTCCTAGGCACACAAAGAGCACTAAGCATAGAGTGTGAAAACTGAGTTTCCTTGAGAGCTGCTTGGAAGCCTGATGGTGTGTGAAGTTAGTGAGCCAAATGGAGTTGTTCTCCCACAAGAACCACTCGGCTGATCCTTCTTCAATATGCCCTTCACCAACATGCAGTGTTTCCTTGATTGAATTAGCTCTCACACCAATATTTGCGTCTAGAGCCTTTGCATTGAGGGCTATCTGAAAACGGCTGTGGCGCTGAAGTTGACTGTGAATGTGGAGTTGGTGGCATGTGAAACCCGCATGTGGAGCATTCGTTTGTGTGCGATGCTCTACCAGGTTCATTCCTAGATAATGCACTCAAAGGGCACTAAGCATAGAGTGTGAAAACTGAGTTTCCTTGAGAGCTGCTTGGAAGCCTGATGGTGTGTGAAGTTAGTGAGCCAAATGGAGTTGTTCTCCCACAAGAACCACTCGGCTGATCCTTCTTCAATATGCCCTTCACCAACATGCAGTGTTTCCTTGATTGAATTAGCTCTCACACCAATATTTGCGTCTAGAGCCTTTGCATTGAGGGCTATCTGAAAACGGCTGTGGCGCTGAAGTTGCCTGTGAATGTGGAGTTGGTGGCATGTGAAAAACGCAAGTGGAGCATTCGTACGTGTGTAATGCTCTACCAGGTTCATTCCTAGATAATGCACTCAAAAATCACTAAGCATAGAGTGTGAAAACTGAGTTTCCTTGAGAGCTGCTTGGAAGCCTGATGGTGTGTGAAGTTAGTGAGCCAAATGGAGTTGTTCTCCCACAAGAACCACTCGGCTGATCCTTCCTCAATATGCCCTTCACCAACATGCAGTGTTTCCTTGATTGAATTAGCTCTCACACCAATATTTGCGTCTAGAGCCTTTGCTTTGAGGGCTATCTGAAAACGGCTATGGCGCTGAAGTTGCCTGTGAATGTGGAGTTGGTGGCATGTGAAACCCGCATGTGGAGCATTCGTTTGTGTGGGATGCTCTACCAGGTTCATTCCTAGAAAATGCACTCAAAGGTCACTAAGCATAGAGTGTGAAAACTGAGTTTCCTTGAGAGCTGCTTGGAAGCCTGATGGTGTGTGAAGTTAGTGAGCCAAATGGAGTTGTTCTCCCACAAGAACCACTCGGCTGATCCTTCTTCAATATGCCCTTCACCAACATGCAGTGTTTCCTTGATTGAATTAGCTCTCACACCAATATTTGCGTCTAGAGCCTTTGCATTGAGGGCTATCTGAAAACAGCTGTGGCGCTGAAGTTGCCTGTGAATGTGGAGTTGGTGGCTTGTGAAACCCGCATGTGGAGCATTCGTTTGTGTGGGATGCTCTACCAGGTTCATTCCTAGATAATGCACTCAAAGGGCACTAAGCATAGAGTGTGAAAACTGAGTTTCCTTGAGAGCTGCTTGGAAGCCTGATGGTGTGTGAAGTTAGTGAGCCAAATGGAGTTGTTCTCCCACAAGAACCACTCGGCTGATCCTTCTTCAATATGCCCTTCACCAACATGCAGTGTTTCCTTGATTGAATTAGCTCTCACACCAATATTTGCGTCTAGAGCCTTTGCATTGAGGGCTATCTGAAAACGGCTGTGGCGCTGAAGTTGCCTGTGAATGTGGAGTTGGTGGCATGTGAAACCCGCATGTGGAGCATTCCTTTATGTGGGGTGCTCTACCAGGTTCATTCCTAGATAATGCACTCAAAGGTCACTAAGCATAGAGTGTGAAAACTGAGTTTCCTTGAGAGCTGCTTGGAAGCCTGATGGTGTGTGAAGTTAGTGAGCCAAATGGAGTTGTTCTCCCACAAGAACCACTCGGCTGATCCTTCTTCAATATGCCCTTCACCAACATGCAGTGTTTCCTTGATTGAATTAGCTCTCACACCAATATTTGCGTCTAGAGCCTTTGCATTGAGGGTTATCTGAAAACGGCTGTGGCGCTGAAGTTGCCTGTGAATGTGGAGTTGGTGGCTTGTGAAACCCGCATGTGGAGCATTCGTTTGTGTGGGATGCTCTACCAGGTTCATTTTAGTCCTAGCCATACAAAGGGCACTAAGCATAGAGTGTGAAAACTGAGTTTCCTTGAGAGCTGCTTGGAAGCCTGATGGTGTGTGAAGTTAGTGAGCCAAATGGAGTTGTTCTCCCACAAGAACCACTCGGCTGATCCTTCTTCAATATGCCCTTCACCAACATGCAGTGCTTCCTTGATTGAATTAACTCTCACACCAATATTTGTGTCTAGAGCCTTTGCATTGAGGGCTATCTGAAAACGGCTGTGGCGCTGAAGTTGCCTGTGAATGTGGAGTTGGTGGCATGTGAAACCCGCATGTGGAGCATTCGTTTGTGTGGGATGATCTACCAGGTTCATTCCTAGATAATGCACTCAAAGGGCACTAAGCATAGAGTGTGAAAACTGAGTTTCCTTAAGAGCTGCTTGGAAGCCTGAAGGTGTGTGAAGTTAGTGAGCCAAATGGAGTTGTTCTCCCACAAGAACCACTCGGCTGATCCTTCTTCAATATGCCCTTCACCAACATGCAGTGTTTCCTTGATTGAATTAGCTCTCACACCAATATTTGCGTCTAGAGCCTTTGCATTGAGGGCTATCTGAAAACGGCTGTGGCGCTGAAGTTGCCTGTGAATGTGGAGTTGGTGGCATGTGAAACCCGCATGTGGAGCATTCGTTTGTGTGGGATGCTCTACCAGGTTCATTCCTAGATAATGCACTCAAAGGGCACTAAGAATAGAGTGTGAAAACAGAGTTTCCTTGTGTTCTGCTTGGAAGCCTGATGGTGTGTGAAGTTAGTGAGCCAAATGGAGTTGTTCTCCCACAAGAACCACTCGGCTGATCCTTCTTCAATATGCCCTTCACCAACATGCAGTGTTTCCTTGATTGAATTAGCTCTCACACCAATATTTGCGTCTAGAGCCTTTGCATTGAGGGCTATCTGAAAATGGCTGTGGCGCTGAAGTTGCCTGTGAATGTGGAGTTGGTGGCATGTGAAACCCGCATGTGGTACATTCGTTTGTGTGGGATGCTCTACCAGGTTCATTCCTAGATAATGCACTCAAAGGGCACTAAGCATAGAGTGTGAAAACTGAGTTTCCTTGAGAGCTGCTTGGAAGCCTGATGGTGTGTGAAGTTAGTGAGCCAAATGGAGTTGTTCTCCCACAAGAACCACTCGGCTGATCCTTCTTCAATATGCCCTTCACCAACATGCAGTGTTTCCTTGATTGAATTAGCTCTCACACCAATATTTGCGTCTAGAGCCTTTGCATTGAGGGCTATCTGAAAACGGCTGTGGCGCTGAAGTTGCCTGTGAAATGTGGAGTTGGTGGCATGTGAAACCCGCATGTGAGCATTCGTTTGTGTGGGATGCTCTACCAGGTTCATTCCTAGATAATGCACTCAAGGGGCACTAAGCATAGAGTGTGAAAACTGAGTTTCCTTGAGAGCTGCTTGGAAGCCTGATGGTGTGTGAAGTTAGTGAGCCAAATGGAGTTGTTCTCCCACAAGAACCACTCGGCTGATCCTTCTTCAATATGCCCTTCACCAACATGCAGTGTTGCCTTGATTGAATTAGCTCTCACACCAATATTTGCGTCTAGAGCCTTTGCATTGAGGGCTATCTGAAAATGGCTGTGGCGCTGAAGTTGCCTGTGAATGTGGAGTTGGTGGCATGTCAAACCCGCATGTGGAGCATTCGTTTGTGTGGGATGCTCTACCAGGTTCATTCCTAGATAATGCACTCAAAGGTCACTAAGCATAGAGTGTGAAAACTAAGTTTCCTTGAGAGCTTGCTTGGAAGCCTGATGGTGTGTGAAGTTAGTGAGCCAAATGGAGTTCGTTCTCCCCACAAGAAACCACTCGGCTGATCCTTCTTCAATATGCCCTTCACCAACATGCAGTGTTTCCTTGATTGAATTAGCTCTCACACCAATATTTGCGTCTAGAGCCTTTGCATTGAGGGCTATCTGAAAACGGCTGTGGTGGCGCTGAAGTTGCCTGTGAATGTGGAGTTGGTGGCATGTGAAACCCGCATGTGATGCATTCGTTTGTGTGGGATGCTCTACCAGGTTCATTCCTAGATAATGCACTCAAAGGGCACTAAGCATAGAGTGTGAAAACTGAGTTTCCTTGAGAGCTGCTTGGAAGCCTGATGGTGTGTGAAGTTAGTGAGCCAAATGGAGTTGTTCTCCCACAAGAACCACTCGGCTGATCCTTCTTCAATATGCCCTTCACCAACATGCAGTGTTTCCTTGAATGAATTAGCTCTCACACCAATATTTGCGTCTAGAGCCTTTGCTTTGAGGGCTATCTGAAAACGGCTGTGGCGCTGAAGTTGCCTGTGAATGTGGAGTTGGTGGCATGTGAAACCCGCATGTGGAGCATTCGTTTGTGTGGATTGCTCTCCAAGCTTCATTTCAGTCCTAGCCATAGAAAGGGCACTAAGCATAGAGTGTGAAAACTGAGTTTCCTTGAGAGCTGCTTGGAAGCCTGATGGTGTGTGAAGTTAGTGAGCCAAATGGAGTTGTTCTCCCACAAGAACCACTCGGCTGATCCTTCTTCAATATGCACTTCACCAACATGCAGTGTTTCCTTGATTGAATTAGCTCTCACACCAATATTTGCGTCTAGAGCCTTTGCTTTGAGGGCTATCTGAAAACGGCTGTGGCGCTGAAGTTGCCTGTGAATGTGGAGTTGGTGGCATGTGAAACCCGCATGTGGAGCATTCGTTTGTGTGGGATGCTCTACCAGGTTCATTCCTAGATAATGCACTCAAAGGGCACTAAGCATAGAGTGTGAAAACTGAGTTTCCTTGAGAGCTGCTTGGAAGCCTGATGGTGTGTGAAGTTAGTGAGCCAAATGGAGTTGTTCTCCCACAAGAACCACTCGGCTGATCCTTCTTCAATATGCCCTTCACCAACATGCAGTGTTTCCTTGATTGAATTAGCTCTCACACCAATATTTGCGTCTAGAGCCTTTGCATTGAGGCTATCTGAAAACGGCTGTGGCGCTGAAGTTGCCTGTGAATGTGGAGTTGGTGGCATGTGAAACCCGCATGTGGAGCATTCGTTTGTGTGGGATGCTCTACCAGGTTCATTCCTAGATAATGCATTCAAACGGCACTAAGCATAGAGTGTGAAAACTGAGTTTCCTTGAGAGCTGCTTGGAAGCCTGATGGTGTGTGAAGTTAGTGAGCCAAATGGAGTTGTTCTCCCACAAGAACCACTCGGCTGATCCTTCTTCAATATGCCCTTCACCAACATGCAGTGTTTCCTTGATTGAATTAGCTCTCACACCAATATTTGCGTCTAGAGCCTTTGCATTGAGGGCTATCTGAAAACGGCTGTGGCGCTGAAGTTGCCTGTAAATGTGGAGTTGGTGGCATGTGAAACCCGCATGTGGAGCATTCGTTTGTGTGGGATGCTCTACCAGGTTCATTTCAGTCCTACCCATACAAAGGACACTAAGCATAGAGTGTGAAAACTGAGTTTCCTTGAGAGCTGCTTGGAAGCCTGATGGTGTGTGAAGTTAGTGAGCCAAATGGAGTTGTTCTCCCACAAGAACCACTCGGCTGATCCTTCTTCAATATGCCCTTCACCAACATGCAGTGTTTCCTTGATTGAATTAGCTCTCACACCAATATTTGCGTCTAGAGCCTTTGCATTGAGGGCTATCTGAAAACGGCTGTGGCGCTGAAGTTGCCTGTGAATGTGGAGTTGGTGGCATGTGAAACCCGCATGTGGAGCATTCGTTTGTGTGGGATGCTGACCAAGCTTCATTTCAGTCCTAGGCACACAAAGAGCACTAAGCATAGAGTGTGAAAACTGAGTTTCCTTGAGAGCTGCTTGGAAGCCTGATGGTGTGTGAAGTTAGTGAGCCAAATGGAGTTGTTCTCCCACAAGAACCACTCGGCTGATCCTTCTTCAATATGCCCTTCACCAACATGCAGTGTTTCCTTGATTGAATTAGCTCTCACACCAATATTTGCGTCTAGAGCCTTTGCATTGAGGGCTATCTGAAAACGGCTGTGGCGCTGAAGTTGCCTGTGAATGTGGAGTTGGTGGCATGTGAAACCCGCATGTGGAGCATTCGTTTGTGTGGGATGCTCTACCAGGTTTATTTCAGTCCTAGGCACACAAAGGGCACTAAGCATAGAGTGTGAAAACTGAGTTTCCTTGAGAGCTGCTTGGAAGCCTGATGGTGTGTGAAGTTAGTGAGCCAAATGGAGTTGTTCTCCCACAAGAACCACTCGGCTGATCCTTCTTCAATATGCCCTTCACCAACATGCAGTGTTTCCTTGATTGAATTAGCTCTCACACCAATATTTGCGTCTAGAGCCTTTGCATTGAGGGCTATCTGAAAACGGCTGTGGCGCTGAAGTTGCCTGTGAATGTGGAGTTGGTGGCATGTGAAACCCGCATGTGGAGCATTCGTTTGTGTGGGATGCTGACCAAGCTTCATTTCAGTCCTAGGCACACAAAGGGCACTAAGCATAGAGTGTGAAAACTGAGTTTCCTTGAGAGCTGCTTGGAAGCCTGATGGTGTGTGAAGTTAGTGAGCCAAATGGAGTTGTTCTCCCACAAGAACCACTCGGCTGATCCTTCTTCAATATGCCCTTCACCAACATGCAGTGTTTCCTTGATTGAATTAGCTCTCACACCAATATTTGCGTCTAGAGCCTTTGCATTGAGGGCTATCTGAAAACGGCTGTGGCGCTGAAGTTGCCTGTGAATGTGGAGTTGGTGGCATGTGAAACCCGCATGTGGAGCATTCGTTTGTGTGGGATGCTCTACCAGGTTCATTCCTAGATAATGCACTCAAAGGACACTAAGCATAGAGTGTGAAAACTGAGTTTCCTTAAGAGCTGCTTGGAAGCCTGATGGTGTGTGAAGTTAGTGAGCCAAATGGAGTTGTTCTCCCACAAGAACCACTCGGCTGATCCTTCTTCAATATGTCCTTCACCAACATGCATTGTTTCCTTGATTGAATTAGCTCTCACACCAATATTTGCGTCTAGAGCCTTTGCTTTGAGGGCTATCTGAAAACGGCTGTGGCGCTGAAGTTGCCTGTGAATGTGGAGTTGGTGGCATGTGAAACCCGCAAGTGGAGCATTCGTTTGTGTGGGATGCTCTACCAGGTTCATTCCTAGATCATGCACTCAAAGGGCACTAAACATAGAGTGTGAAAACTGAGTTTCCTTGAGAGCTGCTTGGAAGCCTGATGGTGTGTGAAGTTAGTGAGCCAAATGGAGTTGTTCTCCCACAAGAACCACTCGGCTGATCCTTCTTCAATATGCCCTTCACCAACATGCAGTGTTTCCTTGATTGAATTAGCTCTCACATCATTATTTGCGTCTAGAGCCTTTGCATTGAAGGCTATGTGAAAACGGCTGTGGCGCTGAAGTTGCCTGTGAATGTGGAGTTGGTGGCATGTGAAACCCGCATGTGGAGCAATCGTTTGTGTGGGATATTGACCAAGCTTCATTTCAGTCCTAGGCACACAAAGAGCACTAAGCATAGAGTGTGAAAACTGAGTTTCCTTGAGAGCTGCTTGGAAGCCTGATGGTGTGTGAAGTTAGTGAGCCAAATGGAGTTGTTCTCCCACAAGAACCACTCGGCTGATCCATCTTCAATATGTCCTTCACCAACATGCATTGTTTCCTTGATTGAATTAGCTCTCACACCAATATTTGCGTCTAGAGCCTTTGCATTGAGGGCTATCTGAAAACGGCTGTGGCGCTGAAGTTGCCTGTGAATGTGGAGTTGGTGGCATGTCAAACCCGCATGTGGAGCATTCGTTTGTGTGGGATGCTCTACCAGGTTCAATCCTAGATCATGCACTCAAAGGGCACTAAGCATAGAGTGTGAAAACTGAGTTTCCTTGAGAGCTGCTTGGAAGCCTGATGGTGTGTGAAGTTAGTGAGCCAAATGGAGTTGTTCTCCCACAAGATCCACTCGGCTGATCCTTCTTCAATATGCCCTTCACCAACATGCAGTGTTTCCTTGATTGAATTAGCTCTCACACCAATATTTGCGTCTAGAGCGTTTGCGTTGAGGGCTATCTGAAAACGGCTGTGGCGCTGAAGTTGCCTGTGAATGTGGAGTTGGTGGCATGTGAAACCCGCATGTGGAGCATTCGTTTGTGTGGGATGCTCTACCAGGTTCATTTCAGTCCTAGCCATACAAAGGGCACTAAACATAGAGTGTGAAAACTGAGTTTCCTTGAGAGCTGCTTGGAAGCCTGATGGTGTGTGAAGTTAGCGAGCCAAATGGAGTTGTTCTCCCACAAGAACCACTCGGCTGATCCTTCTTCAATATGCCCTTCACCAACATGCAGTGTTTCCTTGATTGAATTAGCTCTCACACCAATATTTGCGTCTAGTGGCCTTTGCATTGAGGGCTATCTTGAAAACGGCTGTGGCGCTGAAGTTGCCTGTGAGTGTGGAGTTGGTGGCATGTGAAACCCGCATGTGGAGCATTCGTTTGTGTGGGATGCTCTACCAGGTTCATTCCTAGATAATGCACTCAAAGGGCACTAAGCATAGAGTGTGAAAACTGAGTTTCCTTGAGAGCTGCTTGGAAGCCTGATGGTGTGTGAAGTTAGTGAGCCAAATGGAGTTGTTCTCCCACAAGAACCACTCGGCTGATCCTTCTTCAATATGCCCCTCACCAACATGCAGTGTTTCCTTGATTGAATTAGCTCTCTCACCAATATTTGCGTCTAGAGCCTTTGCATTGAGGGCTATCTGAAAACGGCTGTGGCGCTGAAGTTGCCTGTGAATGTGGAGTTGGTGGCATGTGAAACCCGCATGTGGAGCATTCGTTTGTGTAGGATGCTCTACCAGGTTCATCCTAGATAATGCACTCAAAGGGCACTAAGCCTAGAGTGTGAAAACTGAGTTTCCTTGAGAGCTGCTTGGAAGCCTGATGGTGTGTGAAGTTAGTGAGCCAAATGGAGTTGTTCTCCCACAAGAACCACTCGGCTGATCCTTCTTCAATATGCCCTTCACCAACATGCAGTGTTTCCTTGATTGAATTAGCTCTCACACCAATATTTGCGTCTAGAGCCTTTGCATTGAGGGCTATCTGAAAACGGCTGTGGCGCTGAAGTTGCCTGTGAATGTGGAGTTGGTGGCATGTGAAACCCGCATGTGGAGCATTCGTTTGTGTGGGATGCTCTACCAGGTTCATTCCTAGATAATGCACTCAAAGGGCACTAAGCATAGAGTGTGAAAACTGAGTTTCCTTGAGAGCTGCTTGGAAGCCTGATGGTGTGTGAAGTTAGTGAGCCAAATGGAGTTGTTCTCCCACAAGAACCACTCGGCTGATCCTTCTTCAATATGCCCTTCACCAACATGCAGTGTTTCCTTGATTGAATTAGCTCTCACACCAATATTTGCGTCTAGAGCCTTTGCATTGAGGGCTATCTGAAAACGGCTGTGGCGCTGAAGTTGCCTGTGAATGTGGAGTTGGTGGCATGTGAAACCCGCATGTGGAGCATTCGTTTGTGTGGGATGCTCTACCAGGTTCATTTCAGTCCTACCCATACAAAGGGCACTAAGCATAGAGTGTGAAACCTGAGTTTCCTTGAGAGCTGCTTGGAAGCCTGATGGTGTGTGAAGTTAGTGAGCCAAATGGAGTTGTTCTCCCACAAGAACCACTCGGCTGATCCTTCTTCAATATGCCCTTCACCAACATGCAGTGTTTCCTTGATTGAATTAGCTCTCACACCAATATTTGCGTCTAGAGCCTTTGCATTGAGGGCTATCTGAAAACGGCTGTGGCGCTGAAGTTGCCTGTGAATGTGGAGTTGGTGGCATGTGAAACCCGCATGTGGAGCATTCGTTTGTGTGGGATGCTCTACCAGGTTCATTCCTAGATAATGCACTCAAAGGGCACTAAGCATAGAGTGTGAAAACTGAGTTTCCTTGAGAGCTGCTTGGAAGCCTGATGGTGTGTGAAGTTAGTGAGCCAAATGGAGTTGTTCTCCCACAAGAACCACTCGGCTGATCCTTCTTCAATATGCCCTTCACCAACATGCAGTGTTTCCTTGATTGAATCAGCTCTCACACCAATATTTGCGTCTAGAGCCTTTGCATTGAGGGCTATCTGAAAACGGCTGTGGCTCTGAAGTTGCCTGTGAATGTGGTGGTGGTGGCATGTGAAACCCTCATGTGGAGCATTCGTTTGTGTAGGATGCTCTACCAGGTTCATTCCTAGATAATGCACTCAAAGGGCACTAAGCATAGAGTGTGAAAACTGAGTTTCCTTGAGAGCTGCTTGGAAGCCTGATGGTGTGTGAAGTTAGTGAGCCAAATGGAGTTGTTCTCCCACAAGAACCACTCGGCTGATCCTTCTTCAATATGCCCTTCACCAACATGCAGTGTTTCCTTGATTGAATTAGCTCTCACACCAATATTTGCGTCTAGAGCCTTTGCATTGAGGGCTATCTGAAAACGGCTGTGGCGCTGAAGTTGCCTGTGAATGTGGAGTTGGTGGCATGTGAAACCCGCATGTGGAGCATTCGTTTGTGTGGGATGCTCTACCAGGTTCATCCTAGATCATGCACTCAAAGGGCACTAAGCATAGAGTGTGAAAACTGAGTTTCCTTGAGAGCTGCTTGGAAGCCTGATGGTGTGTGAAGTTAGTGAGCCAAATGGAGTTGTTCTCCCACAAGAACCACTCGGCTGATCCTTCTTCAATATTCCTTCACCAACATGCAGTGTTTCCTTGATTGAATTAGCTCTCACACCAATATTTGCGTCTAGAGCCTTTGCATTGAGGGCTATCTGAAAACGGCTGTGGCGCTGAAGTTGCCTGTGAATGTGGAGTTGGTGGCATGTGAAACCCGCATGTGGAGCATTCGTTTGTGTGGGATGCTCTACCAGGTTCATTCCTAGATAATGCACTCAAAGGGCACTAAGCATAGAGTGTGAAAACTGAGTTTCCTTGAGAGCTGCTTGGAAGCCTGATGGTGTGTGAAGTTAGTGAGCCAAATGGAGTTGTTCTCCCACAAGAACCACTCGGCTGATCCTTCTTCAATATGCCCTTCACCAACATGCAGTGTTTCCTTGATTGAATTAGCTCTCACACCAATATTTGCGTCTAGAGCCTTTGCATTGAGGGCTATCTGAAAACGGCTGTGGCGGTGAAGTTGCCTGTGAATGTGGAGTTGGTGGCATGTGAAACCCGCATGTGGAGCATTCGTTTGTGTGGGATGCTCTACCAGGTTCATTCCTAGATAATGCACTCAAAGGGCACTAAGCATAGAGTGTGAAAACTGAGTTTCCTTGAGAGCTGCTTGGAAGCCTGATGGTGTGTGAAGTTAGTGAGCCAAATGGAGTTGTTCTCCCACAAGAACCACTCGGCTGATCCTTCTTCAATATGCCCTTCACCAACATGCAGTGTTTCCTTGATTGAATTAGCTCTCACACCAATATTTGCGTCTAGAGCCTTTGCATTGAGGGCTATCTGAAAACGGCTGTGGCGCTGAAGTTGCCTGTGAATGTGGAGTTGGTGGCATGTGAAACCCGCATGTGGAGCATTCGTTTGTGTGGGATGCTCTACCAGGTTCATTTCAGTCCTAGCCATACAAAGGGCACTAAGCATAGAGTGTGAAAACTGAGTTTCCTTGAGAGCTGCTTGGAAGCCTGATGGTGTGTGAAGTTAGTGAGCCAAATGGAGTTGTTCTCCCACAAGAACCACTCGGCTGATCCTTCTTCAATATGCCCTTCACCAACATGCAGTGTTTCCTTGATTGAATTAGCTCTCACACCAATATTTGCGTCTAGAGCCTTTGCATTGAGGGCTATCTGAAAACGGCTGTGGCGCTGAAGTTGCCTGTGAATGTGGAGTTGGTGGCATGTGAAACCCGCATGTGGAGCATTCGTTTGTGTGGGATGCTCTACCAGGTTCATTTCAGTCCTAGCCATACAAAGGGCACTAAGCATAGAGTGTGAAAACTGAGTTTCCTTGAGAGCTGCTTGGAAGCCTGATGGTGTGTGAAGTTAGTGAGCCAAATGGAGTTGTTTACACAAGAACCACTCGGCTGATCCTTCCTCAATATGCCCTTCACCAACATGCAGTGTTTCCTTGATTGAATTAGCTCTCACACCAATATTTGCGTTTAGAGCCTTTGCATTGAGGGCTATCTGAAAACGGCTGTGGCGCTGAAGTTGCCTGTGAATGTGGAGTTGGTGGCATGTGAAACCCGCATGTGGAGCATTCGTTTGTGTGGGATGCTCTACCAGGTTCATTCCTAGATAATGCACACAAAGGGCACTAAGCATAGAGTGTGAAAACTGAGTTTCCTTGAGAGCTGCTTGGAAGCCTGATGGTGTGTGAAGTTAGTGAGCCAAATGGAGTTGTTCTCCCACAAGAACCACTCGGCTGATCCTTCTTCAATATGCCCTTCACCAACATGCAGTGTTTCCTTGATTGAATTAGCTCTCACACCAATATTTGCGTCTAGAGCCTTTGCTTTGAGGGCTATCTGAAAACGGCTGTGGCGCTGAAGTTGCCTGTGAATGTGGAGTTGGTGGCATGTGAAACCCGCATGTGGAGCATTCGTTTGTGTGGGATGCTCTACCAGGTTCATTCCTAGATAATGCATTCAAACGGCACTAAGCATAGAGTGTGAAAACTGAGTTTCCTTGAGAGCTGCTTGGAAGCCTGATGGTGTGTGAAGTTAGTGAGCCAAATGGAGTTGTTCTCCCACAAGAACCACTCGGCTGATCCTTCTTCAATATGCCCTTCACCAACATGCAGTGTTTCCTTGATTGAATTAGCTCTCACACCAATATTTGCGTCTAGAGCCTTTGCATTGAGGGCTATCTGAAAACGGCTGTGGCGCTGAAGTTGCCTGTGAATGTGGAGTTGGTGGCATGTGAAACCCGCATGTGGAGCATTCGTTTGTGTGGGATGCTCTACCAGGTTCATTCCTAGATAATGCACTCAAAGGGCACTAAGCATAGAGTGTGAAAACTGAGTTTCCTTGAGAGCTGCTTGGAAGCCTGATGGTGTGTGAAGTTAGTGAGCCAAATGGAGTTGTTCTCCCACAAGAACCACTCGGCTGATCCTTCTTCAATATGCCCTTCACCAACATGCAGTGTTTCCTTGATTGAATTAGCTCTCACACCAATATTTGCGTCTAGAGCCTTTGCATTGAGGGCTATCTGAAAACGGCTGTGGCGCTGAAGTTGCCTGTGAATGTGGAGTTGGTGGCATGTGAAACCCGCATGTGGAGCATTCGTTTGTGTGGGATGCTCTACCAGGTTCATTTCAGTCCTAGCCATACAAAGGGCACTAAGCATAGAGTGTGAAAACTGAGTTTCCTTGAGAGCTGCTTGGAAGCCTGATGGTGTGTGAAGTTAGTGAGCCAAATGGAGTTGTTCTCCCACAAGAACCACTCGGCTGATCCTTCTTCAATATGCCCTTCACCAACATGCAGTGTTTCCTTGATTGAATTAGCTCTCACACCAATATTTGCGTCTAGAGCCTTTGCATTGAGGGCTATCTGAAAACGGCTGTGGCGCTGAAGTTGCCTGTGAATGTGGAGTTGGTGGCATGTGAAACCCGCATGTGGAGCATTCGTTTGTGTGGGATGCTCTACCAGGTTCATTTCAGTCCTAGCCATACAAAGGGCACTAAGCATAGAGTGTGAAAACTGAGTTTCCTTGAGAGCTGCTTGGAAGCCTGATGGTGTGTGAAGTTAGTGAGCCAAATGGAGTTGTTTACACAAGAACCACTCGGCTGATCCTTCCTCAATATGCCCTTCACCAACATGCAGTGTTTCCTTGATTGAATTAGCTCTCACACCAATATTTGCGTTTAGAGCCTTTGCATTGAGGGCTATCTGAAAACGGCTGTGGCGCTGAAGTTGCCTGTGAATGTGGAGTTGGTGGCATGTGAAACCCGCATGTGGAGCATTCGTTTGTGTGGGATGCTCTACCAGGTTCATTCCTAGATAATGCACACAAAGGGCACTAAGCATAGAGTGTGAAAACTGAGTTTCCTTGAGAGCTGCTTGGAAGCCTGATGGTGTGTGAAGTTAGTGAGCCAAATGGAGTTGTTCTCCCACAAGAACCACTCGGCTGATCCTTCTTCAATATGCCCTTCACCAACATGCAGTGTTTCCTTGATTGAATTAGCTCTCACACCAATATTTGCGTCTAGAGCCTTTGCATTGAGGGCTATCTGAAAACGGCTGTGGCGCTGAAGTTGCCTGTGAATGTGGAGTTGGTGGCATGTGAAACCCGCATGTGGAGCATTCGTTTGTGTGGGATGCTCTACCAGGTTCATTCCTAGATAATGCATTCAAACGGCACTAAGCATAGAGTGTGAAAACTGAGTTTCCTTGAGAGCTGCTTGGAAGCCTGATGGTGTGTGAAGTTAGTGAGCCAAATGGAGTTGTTCTCCCACAAGAACCACTCGGCTGATCCTTCTTCAATATGCCCTTCACCAACATGCAGTGTTTCCTTGATTGAATTAGCTCTCACACCAATATTTGCGTCTAGAGCCTTTGCATTGAGGGCTATCTGAAAACGGCTGTGGCGCTGAAGTTGCCTGTGAATGTGGAGTTGGTGGCATGTGAAACCCGCATGTGGAGCATTCGTTTGTGTGAGATGCTCTACCAGGTTCATTCCTAGATAATGCACTCAAAGGGCACTAAGCATAGAGTGTGAAAACTGAGTTTCCTTGAGAGCTGCTTGGAAGCCTGATGGTGTGTGAAGTTACTGAGCCAAATGGAGTTGTTCTCCCACAAGAACCACTCGGCTGATCCTTCTTCAATATGCCCTTCACCAACATGCAGTGTTTCCTTGATTGAATTAGCTCTCACACCAATATTTGCGTCTAGAGCCTTTGCATTGAGGGCTATCTGAAAACGGCTGTGGCGCTGAAGTTGCCTGTGAGTGTGGAGTTGGTGGCATGTGAAACCCGCATGTGGAGCATTCGTTTGTGTGGGATGCTCTACCAGGTTCATTCCTAGATAATGCACTCAAAGGGCATTAAGCATAGAGTGTGAAAACTGAGTTTCCTTGAGAGCTGCTTGGAAGCCTGATGGTGTGTGAAGTTACTGAGCCAAATGGAGTTGTTCTCCCACAAGAACCACTCGGCTGATCCTTCTTCAATATGCCCTTCACCAACATGCAGTGTTTCCTTGATTGAATTAGCTCTCACACCAATATTTGCGTCTAGAGCCTTTGCATTGAGGGCTATCTGAAAACGGCTGTGGCGCTGAAGTTGCCTGTGAATGTGGAGTTGGTGGCATGTGAAGCCGACATGTGGAGCATTCGTTTGTGTGGAATGCTCTACCAGGTTCATTCCTAGATAATGCACTCAAAGGGCACTAAGCATAGAGTGTGAAAACTGAGTTTCCTTGAGAGCTGCTTGGAAGCCTGATGGTGTGTGAAGTTAGTGAGCCAAATGGAGTTGTTCTCCCACAAGAACCACTCGGCTGATCCTTCTTCAATATGCCCTTCACCAACATGCAGTGTTTCCTTGATTGAATTAGCTCTCACACCAATATTTGCGTCTAGAGCCTTTGCATTGAGGGCTATCTGAAAACGGCTGTGGCGCTGAAGTTGCCTGTGAATGTGGAGTTGGTGGCATGTGAAGCCCGCATGTGGAGCATTCGTTTGTGTGGAATGCTCTACCAGGTTCATTCCTAGATAATGCACTCAAAGGGCACTAAGCATAGAGTGTGAAAACTGAGTTTCCTTGAGAGCTGCTTGGAAGCCTGATGGTGTGTGAAGTTAGTGAGCCAAATGGAGTTGTTCTCCCACAAGAACCACTCGGCTGATCCTTCTTCAATATGCCCTTCACCAACATGCAGTGTTTCCTTGATTGAATTAGCTCTCACACCAATATTTGCGTCTAGAGCCTTTGCATTGAGGGCTATCTGAAAACGGCTGTGGCGCTGAAGTTGCCTGTGAATGTGGAGTTGGTGGCATGTGAAACCCGCATGTGGAGCATTCGTTTGTGTGGGATGCTCTACCAGGTTCATTCCTAGATAATGCACTCAAAGGGCACTAAGCATAGAGTGTGAAAACTGAGTTTCCTTGAGAGCTGCTTGGAAGCCTGATGGTGTGTGAAGTTAGTGAGCCAAATGGAGTTGTTCTCCCACAAGAACCACTCGGCTGATCCTTCTTCAATATGCCCTTCACCAACATGCAGTGTTTCCTTGATTGAATTAGCTCTCACACCAATATTTGCGTCTAGAGCCTTTGCATTGAGGGCTATCTGAAAACGGCTGTGGCGCTGAAGTTGCCTGTGAGTGTGGAGTTGGTGGCATGTGAAACCCGCATGTGGAGCATTCGTTTGTGTGGGATGCTCTACCAGGTTCATTCCTAGATAATGCACTCAAAGGGCACTAAGCATAGAGTGTGAAAACTGAGTTTCCTTGAGAGCTGCTTGGAAGCCTGATGGTGTGTGAAGTTAGTGAGCCAAATGGAGTTGTTCTCCCACAAGAACCACTCGGCTGATCCTTCTTCAATATGCCCTCACCAACATGCAGTGTTTCCTTGATTGAATTAGCTCTCACACCAATATTTGCGTCTAGAGCCTTTGCATTGAGGGCTATCTGAAAACGGCTGTGGCGCTGAAGTTGCCTGTGAATGTGGAGTTGGTGGCATGTGAAACCCGCATGTGGAGCATTCGTTTGTGTGGGATGCTCTACCAGGTTCATCCTAGATAATGCACTCAAAGGTCACTAAGCATAGAGTGTGAAAACTGAGTTTCCTTGAGAGCTGCTTGGAAGCCTGATGGTGTGTGAAGTTAGTGAGCCAAATGGAGTTGTTCTCCCACAAGAACCACTCGGCTGATCCTTCTTCAATATGCCCTTCACCAACATGCAGTGTTTCCTTGATTGAATTAGCTCTCACACCAATATTTGCGTCTAGAGCCTTTGCATTGAGGGCTATCTGAAAACGGCTGTGGCGCTGAAGTTGCCTGTGAATGTGGAGTTGGTGGCATGTGAAACCCGCATGTGGAGCATTCGTTTGTGTGGGATGCTCTACCAGGTTCATTCCTAGATAATGCACTCAAAGGGCACTAAGCATAGAGTGTGAAAACTGAGTTTCCTTGAGAGCTGCTTGGAAGCCTGATGGTGTGTGAAGTTAGTGAGCCAAATGGAGTTGTTCTCCCACAAGAACCACTCGGCTGATCCTTCTTCAATATGCCCTTCACCAACATGCAGTGTTTCCTTGATTGAATTAGCTCTCACACCAATATTTGCGTCTAGAGCCTTTGCTTTGAGGGCTATCTGAAAACGGCTGTGGCGCTGAAGTTGCCTGTGAATGTGGAGTTGGTGGCATGTGAAACCCGCATGTGGAGCATTCGTTTGTGTGGGATGCTCTACCAGGTTCATTCCTAGATAATGCACTCAAAGGGCACTAAGCATAGAGTGTGAAAACTGAGTTTCCTTGAGAGCTGCTTGGAAGCCTGATGGTGTGTGAAGTTAGTGAGCCAAATGGAGTTGTTCTCCCACAAGAACCAATCGGCTGATCCTTCTTCAATATGCCCTTCACCAACATGCAGTGTTTCCTTGATTGAATTAGCTCTCACACCAATATTTGCGTCTAGAGCCTTTGCATTGAGGGCTATCTGAAAACGGCTGTGGCGCTGAAGTTGCCTGTGAGTGTGGAGTTGGTGGCATGTGAAACCCGCATGTGGAGCATTCGTTTGTGTGGGATGCTCTACCAGGTTCATCCTAGATAATGCACTCAAAGGTCACTAAGCATAGAGTGTGAAAACTGAGTTTCCTTGAGAGCTGCTTGGAAGCCTGATGGTGTGTGAAGTTATTGAGCCAAATGGAGTTGTTCTCCCACAAGAACCACTCGGGCTGATCCTTCTTCAATATGCCCTTCACCAACATGCAGTGTTTCCTTGATTGAATTAGCTCTCACACCAATATTTGCGTCTAGAGCCTTGGCATTGAGGGCTATCTGAAAACGGCTGTGGCGCTGAAGTTGCCTGTGAATGTGGAGTTGGTGGCATGTGAAACCCGCATGTGGAGCATTCGTTTGTGTGGGATGCTCTACCAGGTTCATCCTAGATAATGCACTCAAAGGGCACTAAGCATAGAGTGTGAAAACTGAGTTTCCTTGAGAGCTGCTTGGAAGCCTGATGGTGTGTGAAGTTAGTGAGCCAAATGGAGTTGTTCTCCCACAAGAACCACTCGGCTGATCCTTCTTCAATATGCCCTTCACCAACATGCAGTGTTTCCTTGATTGAATTAGCTCTCACACCAATATTTGCGTCTAGAGCCTTTGCATTGAGGGCTATCTGAAAACGGCTGTGGCGCTGAAGTTGCCTGTGAATGTGGAGTTGGTGGCATGTGAAACCCGCATGTGGAGCATTCGTTTGTGTGGGATGCTCTACCAGGTTCATTCCTACATAATGCACTCAAAGGGCACTAAGCATAGAGTGTGAAAACTGAGTTTCCTTGAGAGCTGCTTGGAAGCCTGATGGTGTGTGAAGTTAGTGAGCCAAATGGAGTTGTTCTCCCACAAGAACCACTCGGCTGATCCTTCTTCAATATGCCCTTCACCAACATGCAGTGTTTCCTTGATTGAATTAGCTCTCACACCAATATTTGCGTCTAGAGCCTTTGCATTGAGGGCTATCTGAAAACGGCTGTGGCGCTGAAGTTGCCTGTGAATGTGGAGTTGGTGGCATGTGAAACCCGCATGTGGAGCATTCGTTTGTGTGGGATGCTCTACCAGGTTCATTCCTAGATAATGCACTCAAAGGGCACTAAGCATAGAGTGTGAAAACTGAGTTTCCTTGAGAGCTGCTTGGAAGCCTGATGGTGTGTGAAGTTAGTGAGCCAAATGGAGTTGTTCTCCCACAAGAACCACTCGGCTGATCCTTCTTCAATATGCCCTTCACCAACATGCAGTGTTTCCTTGATTGAATTAGCTCTCACACCAATATTTGCGTCTAGAGCCTTTGCATTGAGGGCTATCTGAAAACGGCTGTGGCGCTGAAGTTGCCTGTGAGTGTGGAGTTGGTGGCATGTGAAACCCGCATGTGGAGCATTCGTTTGTGTGGGATGCTCTACCAGGTTCATTCCTAGATAATGCACTCAAAGGGCACGTAAGCATAGAGTGTGAAAACTGAGTTTCCTTGAGAGCTGCTTGGAAGCCTGATGGTGTGTGAAGTTAGTGAGCCAAATGGAGTTGTTCTCCCACAAGAACCAATCGGCTGATCCTTCTTCAATATGCCCTTCACCAACATGCAGTGTTTCCTTGATTGAATTAGCTCTCACACCAATATTTGCGTCTAGAGCCTTTGCATTGAGGGCTATCTGAAAACGGCTGTGGCGCTGAAGTTGCCTGTGAGTGTGGAGTTGGTGGCATGTGAAACCCGCATGTGGAGCATTCGTTTGTGTGGGATGCTCTACCAGGTTCATCCTAGATAATGCACTCAAAGGTCACTAAGCATAGAGTGTGAAAACTGAGTTTCCTTGAGAGCTGCTTGGAAGCCTGATGGTGTGTGAAGTTAGTGAGCCAAATGGAGTTGTTCTCCCACAAGAACCACTCGGCTGATCCTTCTTCAATATGCCCTTCACCAACATGCAGTGTTTCCTTGATTGAATTAGCTCTCACACCAATATTTGCGTCTAGAGCCTTGGCATTGAGGGCTATCTGAAAACGGCTGTGGCGCTGAAGTTGCCTGTGAATGTGGAGTTGGTGGCATGTGAAACCCGCATGTGGAGCATTCGTTTGTGTGGAATGCTCTACCAGGTTCATCCTAGATAATGCACTCAAAGGGCACTAAGCATAGAGTGTGAAAACTGAGTTTCCTTGAGAGCTGCTTGGAAGCCTGATGGTGTGTGAAGTTAGTGAGCCAAATGGAGTTGTTCTCCCACAAGAACCACTCGACTGATCCTTCTTCAATATGCCCTTCACCAACATGCAGTGTTTCCTTGATTGAATTAGCTCTCACACCAATATTTGCGTCTAGAGCCTTTGCATTGAGGGCTATCTGAAAACGGCTGTGGCGCTGAAGTTGCCTGTGAATGTGGAGTTGGTGGCATGTGAAACCCGCATGTGGAGCATTCGTTTGTGTGGGATGCTCTACCAGGTTCATTCCTAGATAATGCACTCAAAGGGCACTAAGCATAGAGTGTGAAAACTGAGTTTCCTTGAGAGCTGCTTGGAAGCCTGATGGTGTGTGAAGTTAGTGAGCCAAATGGAGTTGTTCTCCCACAAGAACCACTCGGCTGATCCTTCTTCAATATGCCCTTCACCAACATGCAGTGTTTCCTTGATTGAATTAGCTCTCACACCAATATTTGCGTCTAGAGCCTTTGCATTGAGGGCTATCTGAAAACGGCTGTGGCGCTGAAGTTGCCTGTGAGTGTGGAGTTGGTGGCATGTGAAACCCGCATGTGGAGCATTCGTTTGTGTGGGATGCTCTACCAGGTTCATTCCTAGATAATGCACTCAAAGGGCACTAAGCATAGAGTGTGAAAACTGAGTTTCCTTGAGAGCTGCTTGGAAGCCTGATGGTGTGTGAAGTTAGTGAGCCAAATGGAGTTGTTCTCCCACAAGAACCAATCGGCTGATCCTTCTTCAATATGCCCTTCACCAACATGCAGTGTTTCCTTGATTGAATTAGCTCTCACACCAATATTTGCGTCTAGAGCCTTTGCATTGAGGGCTATCTGAAAACGGCTGTGGCGCTGAAGTTGCCTGTGAGTGTGGAGTTGGTGGCATGTGAAACCCGCATGTGGAGCATTCGTTTGTGTGGGATGCTCTACCAGGTTCATCCTAGATAATGCACTCAAAGGTCACTAAGCATAGAGTGTGAAAACTGAGTTTCCTTGAGAGCTGCTTGGAAGCCTGATGGTGTGTGAAGTTAGTGAGCCAAATGGAGTTGTTCTCCCACAAGAACCACTCGGCTGATCCTTCTTCAATATGCCCTTCACCAACATGCAGTGGTTTCCTTGATTGAATTAGCTCTCACACCAATATTTGCGTCTAGAGCCTTGGCATTGAGGGCTATCTGAAAACGGCTGTGGCGCTGAAGTTGCCTGTGAATGTGGAGTTGGTGGCATGTGAAACCCGCATGTGGAGCATTCGTTTGTGTGGGATGCTCTACCAGGTTCATCCTAGATAATGCACTCAAAGGGCACTAAGCATAGAGTGTGAAAACTGAGTTTCCTTGAGAGCTGCTTGGAAGCCTGATGGTGTGTGAAGTTAGTGAGCCAAATGGAGTTGTTCTCCCACAAGAACCACTCGGCTGATCCTTCTTCAATATGCCCTTCACCAACATGCAGTGTTTCCTTGATTGAATTAGCTCTCACACCAATATTTGCGTTCTAGAGCCTTTGCATTGAGGGCTATCTGAAAACGGCTGTGGCGCTGAAGTTGCCTGTGAATGTGGAGTTGGTGGCATGTGAAACCCGCATGTGGAGCATTCGTTTGTGTGGGATGCTCTACCAGGTTCATTCCTAGATAATGCACTCAAAGGGCACTAAGCATAGAGTGTGAAAACTGAGTTTCCTTGAGAGCTGCTTGGAAGCCTGATGGTGTGTGAAGTTAGTGAGCCAAATGGAGTTGTTCTCCCCACAAGAACCACTCGGCTGATCCTTCTTCAATATGCCCTTCACCAACATGCAGTGTTTCCTTGATTGAATTAGCTCTCACACCAATATTTGCGTCTAGAGCCTTTGCATTGAGGGCTATCTGAAAACGGCTGTGGCGCTGAAGTTGCCTGTGAGTGTGGAGTTGGTGGCATGTGAAACCCGCATGTGGAGCATTCGTTTGTGTGGGATGCTCTACCAGGTTCATCCTAGATAATGCACTCAAAGGTCACTAAGCATAGAGTGTGAAAACTGAGTTTCCTTGAGAGCTGCTTGGAAGCCTGATGGTGTGTGAAGTTAGTGAGCCAAATGGAGTTGTTCTCCCACAAGAACCACTCGGCTGATCCTTCTTCAATATGCCCTTCACCAACATGCAGTGTTTCCTTGATTGAATTAGCTCTCACACCAATATTTGCGTCTAGAGCCTTTGCATTGAGGGCTATCTGGGGGGGGGGGGAAAACGGCTGTGGCGCTGAAGTTGCCTGTGAATGTGGAGTTGGTGGCATGTGAAACCCGCATGTGGAGCATTCGTTTGTGTGGGATGCTCTACCAGGTTCATTCCTAGATCATGCACTCAAAGGGCACTAAGCATAGAGTGTGAAAACTGAGTTTCCTTGAGAGCTGCTTGGAAGCCTGATGGTGTGTGAAGTTAGTGAGCCAAATGGAGTTGTTCTCCCACAAGAACCACTCGGCTGATCCTTCTTCAATATGCCCTTCACCAACATGCAGTGTTTCCTTGATTGAATTAGCTCTCACACCAATATTTGCGTCTAGAGCCTTTGCATTGAGGGCTATCTGAAAACGGCTGTGGCGCTGAAGTTGCCTGTGAATGTGGAGTTGGTGGCATGTGAAACCCGCATGTGGAGCATTCGTTTGTGTGGGATATTCTACCAGGTTCATTTCAGTCCTAGCCATACAAAGGGCACTAAGCATAGAGTGTGAAAACTGAGTTTCCTTGAGAGCTGCTTGGAAGCCTGATGGTGTGTGAAGTTAGTGAGCCAAATGGAGTTGTTCTCCCACAAGAACCACTCGGCTGATCCTTCTTCAATATGCCCTTCACCAACATGCAGTGTTTCCTTGATTGAATTAGCTCTCACACCAATATTTGCGTCTAGAGCCTTTGCATTGAGGGCTATCTGAAAACGGCTGTGGCGCTGAAGTTGCCTGTGAATGTGGAGTTGGTGGCATGTGAAACCCGCATGTGGAGCATTCGTTTGTGTGGGATGCTCTACCAGGTTCATTTCAGTCCTAGCCATACAAAGGGCACTAAGCATAGAGTGTGAAAACTGAGTTTCCTTGAGAGCTGCTTGGAAGCCTGATGGTGTGTGAAGTTAGTGAGCCAAATGGAGTTGTTTACACAAGAACCACTCGGCTGATCCTTCCTCAATATGCCCCTCACCAACATGCAGTGTTTCCTTGATTGAATTAGCTCTCACACCAATATTTGCGTCTAGAGCCTTTGCATTGAGGGCTATCTGAAAACGGCTGTGGCGCTGAAGTTGCCTGTGAATGTGGAGTTGGTGGCATGTGAAACCCGCATGTGGAGCATTCGTTTGTGTGGGATGCTCTACCAGGTTCATCCTAGATAATGCACTCAAAGGTCACTAAGCATAGAGTGTGAAAACTGAGTTTCCTTGAGAGCTGCTTGGAAGCCTGATGGTGTGTGAAGTTAGTGAGCCAAATGGAGTTGTTCTCCCACAAGAACCACTCGGCTGATCCTTCTTCAATATGCCCTTCACCAACATGCAGTGTTTCCTTGATTGAATTAGCTCTCACACCAATATTTGCGTCTAGAGCCTTTGCATTGAGGGCTATCTGAAAACGGCTGTGGTGCTGAAGTTGCCTGTGAATGTGGAGTTGCTGGCATGTGACACCCGCATGTGGAGCATTCGTTTGTGTGGGATGCTCTACCAGGTTCATTCCTAGATAATGCACTCAAAGGGCACTAAGCATAGAGTGTGAAACCTGAGTTTCCTTGAGAGCTGCTTGGAAGCCTGATGGTGTGTGAAGTTAGTGAGCCAAATGGAGTTGTTCTCCCACAAGAACCACTCGGCTGATCCTTCTTCAATATGCCCTTCACCAACATGCAGTGTTTCCTTGATTGAATTAGCTCTCACACCAATATTTGCGTCTAGAGCCTTTGCATTGAGGGCTATCTGAAAACGGCTGTGGCGCTGAAGTTGCCTGTGAATGTGGAGTTGGTGGCATGTGAAACCCGCATGTGGAGCATTCGTTTGTGTGGGATGCTCTACCACGTTCATTCCTAGATCATGCACTCAAAGGGCACTAAGCATAGAGTGTGAAAACTGAGTTTCCTTGAGAGCTGCTTGGAAGCCTGATGGTGTGTGAAGTTAGTGAGCCAAATGGAGTTGTTCTCCCACAAGAACCACTCGGCTGATCCTTCTTCAATATGCCCCTCACCAACATGCAGTGTTTCCTTGATTGAATTAGCTCTCACACCAATATTTGCGTCTAGAGCCTTTGCTTTGAGGGCTATCTGAAAACGGCTGTGGCGCTGAAGTTGCCTGTGAATGTGGAGGTGGTGGCATGTGAAACCCGCAAGTGGAGCATTCGTTTGTGTGGGATGCTCTACCAGGTTCATTCCTAGATAATGCACTCAAAGGGCACTAAGCATAGAGTGTGAAAACTGAGTTTCCTTGAGAGCTGCTTGGAAGCCTGATGGTGTGTGAAGTTAGTGAGCCAAATGGAGTTGTTCTCCCACAAGAACCACTCGGCTGATCCTTCTTCAATATGCCCTTCACCAACATGCAGTGTTTCCTTGATTGAATTAGCTCTCACACCAATATTTGCGTCTAGAGCCTTTGCATTGAGGGCTATCTGAAAACGGCTGTGGCGCTGAAGTTGCCTGTGAATGTGGAGTTGGTGGCATGTGAAACCCACATGTGGAGCATTCGTTTGTGTGGGATGCTCTACCAGGTTCATTCCTAGATAATGCACTCAAAGGGCACTAAGCATAGAGTGTGAAAACTGAGTTTCCTTGAGAGCTGCTTGGAAGCCTGATGGTGTGTGAAGTTAGTGAGCCAAATGGAGTTGTTCTCCCACAAGAACCACTCGGCTGATCCTTCTTCAATATGCCCTTCACCAACATGCAGTGTTTCCTTGATTGAATTAGCTCTCACACCAATATTTGCGTCTAGAGCCTTTGCATTGAGGGCTATCTGAAAACGGCTGTGGCGCTGAAGTTGCCTGTGAATGTGGAGGTGGTGGCATGTGAAACCCGCATGTGGAGCATTCGTTTGTGTGGAATGCTCTACCAGGTTCATTCCTAGATAATGCACTCAAAGGGCACTAAGCATAGAGTGTGAAAACTGAGTTTCCTTGAGAGCTGCTTGGAAGCCTGATGGTGTGTGAAGTTAGTGAGCCAAATGGAGTTGTTCTCCCACAAGAACCACTCGGCTGATCCTTCTTCAATATGCCCTTCACCAACATGCAGTGTTTCCTTGATTGAATTAGCTCTCACACCAATATTTGCGTCTAGAGCCTTTGCATTGAGGGCTATCTGAAAACGGCTGTGGCGCTGAAGTTGCCTGTGAATGTGGAGGTGGTGGCATGTGAAACCCGCATGTGGAGCATTCGTTTGTGTGGGATGCTCTACCAGGTTCATTCCTAGATAATGCACTCAAAGGGCACTAAGCATAGAGTGTGAAAACTGAGTTTCCTTGAGAGCTGCTTGGAAGCCTGATGGTGTGTGAAGTTACTGAGCCAAATGGAGTTGTTCTCCCACAAGAACCACTCGGCTGATCCTTCTTCAATATGCCCTTCACCAACATGCAGTGTTTCCTTGATTGAATTAGCTCTCACACCAATATTTGCGTCTAGAGCCTTTGCATTGAGGGCTATCTGAAAACGGCTGTGGCGCTGAAGTTGCCTGTGAATGTGGAGTTGGTGGCATGTGAAACCCGCATGTGGAGCATTCGTTTGTGTGGGATGCTCTACCAGGTTCATTCCTAGATAATGCACTCAAAGGGCACTAAGCATAGAGTGTGAAAACTGAGTTTCCTTGAGAGCTGCTTGGAAGCCTGATGGTGTGTGAAGTTAGTGAGCCAAATGGAGTTGTTCTCCCACAAGAACCACTCGGCTGATCCTTCTTCAATATGCCCTTCACCAACATGCAGTGTTTCCTTGATTGAATTAGCTCTCACACCAATATTTGCGTCTAGAGCCTTTGCATTGAGGGCTATCTGAAAACGGCTGTGGCGCTGAAGTTGCCTGTGAATGTGGAGTTGGTGGCATGTGAAACCCACATGTGGAGCATTCGTTTGTGTGGGATGCTCTACCAGGTTCATTCCTAGATAATGCACTCAAAGGGCACTAAGCATAGAGTGTGAAAACTGAGTTTCCTTGAGAGCTGCTTGGAAGCCTGATGGTGTGTGAAGTTAGTGAGCCAAATGGAGTTGTTCTCCCACAAGAACCACTCGGCTGATCCTTCTTCAATATGCCCTTCACCAACATGCAGTGTTTCCTTGATTGAATTAGCTCTCACACCAATATTTGCGTCTAGAGCCTTTGCATTGAGGGCTATCTGAAAACGGCTGTGGCGCTGAAGTTGCCTGTGAATGTGGAGGTGGTGGCATGTGAAACCCGCATGTGGAGCATTCGTTTGTGTGGAATGCTCTACCAAGTTCATTCCTAGATAATGCACTCAAAGGGCACTAAGCATAGAGTGTGAAAACTGAGTTTCCTTGAGAGCTGCTTGGAAGCCTGATGGTGTGTGAAGTTAGTGAGCCAAATGGAGTTGTTCTCCCACAAGAACCACTCGGCTGATCCTTCTTCAATATGCCCTTCACCAACATGCAGTGTTTCCTTGATTGAATTAGCTCTCACACCAATATTTGCGTCTAGAGCCTTTGCATTGAGGGCTATCTGAAAACGGCTGTGGCGCTGAAGTTGCCTGTGAATGTGGAGTTGGTGGCATGTGAAACCCGCATGTGGAGCATTCGTTTGTGTGGGATGCTCTACCAGGTTCATTCCTAGATCATGCACTCAAAGGGCACTAAGCATAGAGTGTGAAAACTGAGTTTCCTTGAGAGCTGCTTGGAAGCCTGATGGTGTGTGAAGTTAGTGAGCCAAATGGAGTTGTTCTCCCACAAGAACCACTCGGCTGATCCTTCTTCAATATGCCCTTCACCAACATGCAGTGTTTCCTTGATTGAATTAGCTCTCACACCAATATTTGCGTCTAGAGCCTTTGCATTGAGGGCTATCTGAAAACGGCTGTGGCGCTGAAGTTGCCTGTGAATGTGGAGTTGGTGGCATGTGAAACCCGCATGTGGAGCATTCGTTTGTGTGGGATGCTCTACCAGGTTCATTCCTAGATAATGCACTCAAAGGGCACTAAGCATAGAGTGTGAAAACTGAGTTTCCTTGAGAGCTGCTTGGAAGCCTGATGGTGTGTGAAGTTAGTGAGCCAAATGGAGTTGTTCTCCCACAAGAACCACTCGGCTGATCCTTCTTCAATATGCCCTTCACCAACATGCAGTGTTTCCTTGATTGAATTAGCTCTCACACCAATATTTGCGTCTAGAGCCTTTGCATTGAGGGCTATCTGAAAACGGCTGTGGCGCTGAAGTTGCCTGTGAATGTGGAGGTGGTGGCATGTGAAACCCACATGTGGAGCATTCGTTTGTGTGGGATGCTCTACCAGGTTCATTCCTAGATAATGCACTCAAAGGGCACTAAGCATAGAGTGTGAAAACTGAGTTTCCTTGAGAGCTGCTTGGAAGCCTGATGGTGTGTGAAGTTAGTGAGCCAAATGGAGTTGTTCTCCCACAAGAACCACTCGGCTGATCCTTCTTCAATATGCCCTTCACCAACATGCAGTGTTTCCTTGATTGAATTAGCTCTCACACCAATATTTGCATCTAGAGCCTTTGCTTTGAGGGCTATCTGAAAACGGCTGTGGCGCTGAAGTTGCCTGTGAATGTGGAGTTGGTGGCATGTGAAACCCGCATGTGGAGCATTCGTTTGTGTGGGATGCTCTACCAGGTTCATTCCTAGATAATGCACTCAAAGGGCACTAAGCATAGAGTGTGAAAACTGAGTTTCCTTGAGAGCTGCTTGGAAGCCTGATGGTGTGTGAAGTTAGTGAGCCAAATGGAGTTGTTCTCCCACAAGAACCACTCGGCTGATCCTTCTTCAATATGCCCTTCACCAACATGCAGTGTTTCCTTGATTGAATTAGCTCTCACACCAATATTTGCGTCTAGAGCCTTTGCATTGAGGGCTATCTGAAAATGGCTGTGGCGCTGAAGTTGCCTGTGAATGTGGAGTTGGTGGCATGTGAAACCCGCATGTGGAGCATTCGTTTGTGTGGGATGCTCTACCAGGTTCATTTCAGTCCTAGCCATACAAAGGGCACTAAGCATAGAGTGTGAAAACTGAGTTTCCTTGAGAGCTGCTTGGAAGCCTGATGGTGTGTGAAGTTAGTGAGCCAAATGGAGTTGTTCTCCCACAAGAACCACTCGGCTGATCCTTCCTCAATATGCCCTTCACCAACATGCAGTGTTTCCTTGATTGAATTAGCTCTCACACCAATATTTGCGTCTAGAGCCTTTGCATTGAGGGCTATCTGAAAACGGCTGTGGCGCTGAAGTTGCCTGTGAATGTGGAGTTGGTGGCATGTGAAACCCGCATGTGGAGCATTCGTTTGTGTGGGATGCTCTACCAGGTTCATTCCTAGATAATGCATTCAAACGGCACTAAGCATAGAGTGTGAAAACTGAGTTTCCTTGAGAGCTGCTTGGAAGCCTGATGGTGTGTGAAGTTAGTGAGCCAAATGGAGTTGTTCTCCCACAAGAACCACTCGGCTGATCCTTCTTCAATATGCCCTTCACCAACATGCAGTGTTTCCTTGATTGAATTAGCCTCTCACACCAATATTTGCGTCTAGAGCCTTTGCATTGAGGGCTATCTGAAAACGGCTGTGGCGCTGAAGTTGCCTGTGAATGTGGAGTTGGTGGCATGTGAAACCCGCATGTGGAGCATTCGTTTGTGTGGGATGCTCTACCAGGTTCATTCCTAGATAATGCACTCAAAGGGCACTAAGCATAGAGTGTGAAACCTGAGTTTCCTTGAGAGCTGCTTGGAAGCCTGATGGTGTGTGAAGTTAGTGAGCCAAATGGAGTTGTTTTCCCACAAGAACCACTCGGCTGATCCTTCCTCAATATGCCCTTCACCAACATGCAGTGTTTCCTTGATTGAATTAGCTCTCACACCAATATTTGCGTTTAGAGCCTTTGCATTGAGGGCTATCTGAAAACGGCTGTGGCGCTGAAGTTGCCTGTGAATGTGGAGTTGGTGGCATGTGAAACCCGCATGTGGAGCATTCGTTTGTGTGGGATGCTCTACCAGGTTCATTCCTAGATAATGCACTCAAAGGGCACTAAGCATAGAGTGTGAAAACTGAGTTCCTTGAGAGCTGCTTGGAAGCCTGATGGTGTGTGAAGTTAGTGAGCCAAATGGAGTTGTTCTCCCACAAGAACCACTCGGCTGATCCTTCTTCAATATGCCCTTCACCAACATGCAGTGTTTCCTTGATTGAATTAGCTCTCACACCAATATTTGCGTCTAGAGCCTTTGCATTGAGGGCTATCTGAAAACGGCTGTGGCGCTGAAGTTGCCTGTGAGTGTGGAGTTGGTGGCATGTGAAACCCGCATGTGGAGCATTCGTTTGTGTGGGATGCTCTACCAGGTTCATCCTAGATAATGCACTCAAAGGTCACTAAGCATAGAGTGTGAAAACTGAGTTTCCTTGAGAGCTGCTTGGAAGCCTGATGGTGTGTGAAGTTAGTGAGCCAAATGGAGTTGTTCTCCCACAAGAACCACTCGGCTGATCCTTCTTCAATATGCCCTTCACCAACATGCAGTGTTTCCTTGATTGAATTAGCTCTCACACCAATATTTGCGTCTAGAGCCTTTGCATTGAGGGCTATCTGAAAACGGCTGTGGCGCTGAAGTTGCCTGTGAATGTGGAGTTGCTGGCATGTGAAACCCGCATGTGGAGCATTCGTTTGTGTGGGATGCTCTACCAGGTTCATTCCTAGATAATGCACTCAAAGGGCACTAAGCATAGAGTGTGAAAACTGAGTTTCCTTGAGAGCTGCTTGGAAGCCTGATGGTGTGTGAAGTTAGTGAGCCAAATGGAGTTGTTCTCCCACAAGAACCACTCGGCTGATCCTTCTTCAATATGCGCTTCACCAACATGCAGTGTTTCCTTGATTGAATTACCTCTCACACCAATATTTGCGTCTAGAGCCTTGGCATTGAGGGCTATCTGAAAACGGCTGTGGCGCTGAAGTTGCCTGTGAATGTGGAGTTGGTGGCATGTGAAACCCGCATGTGGAGCATTCGTTTGTGTGGGATATTCTACCAGGTTCATTTCAGTCCTAGCCATACAAAGGGCACTAAGCATAGAGTGTGAAAACTGAGTTTCCTTGAGAGCTGCTTGGAAGCCTGATGGTGTGTGAAGTTAGTGAGCCAAATGGAGTTGTTCTCCCACAAGAACCACTCGGCTGATCCTTCTTCAATATGCCCTTCACCAACATGCAGTGTTTCCTTGATTGAATTAGCTCTCACACCAATATTTGCGTCTAGAGCCTTTGCATTGAGGGCTATCTGAAAACGGCTGTGGCGCTGAAGTTGCCTGTGAATGTGGAGTTGGTGGCATGTGAAACCCGCATGTGGAGCATTCGTTTGTGTGGGATGCTCTACCAGGTTCATTTCAGTCCTAGCCATACAAAGGGCACTAAGCATAGAGTGTGAAAACTGAGTTTCCTTGAGAGCTGCTTGGAAGCCTGATGGTGTGTGAAGTTAGTGAGCCAAATGGAGTTGTTTACACAAGAACCACTCGGCTGATCCTTCCTCAATATGCCCTTCACCAACATGCAGTGTTTCCTTGATTGAATTAGCTCTCACACCAATATTTGCGTTTAGAGCCTTTGCATTGAGGGCTATCTGAAAACGGCTGTGGCGCTGAAGTTGCCTGTGAATGTGGAGTTGGTGGCATGTGAAACCCGCATGTGGAGCATTCGTTTGTGTGGGATGCTCTACCAGGTTCATTCCTAGATAATGCACACAAAGGGCACTAAGCATAGAGTGTGAAAACTGAGTTTCCTTGAGAGCTGCTTGGAAGCCTGATGGTGTGTGAAGTTAGTGAGCCAAATGGAGTTGTTCTCCCACAAGAACCACTCGGCTGATCCTTCTTCAATATGCCCTTCACCAACATGCAGTGTTTCCTTGATTGAATTAGCTCTCACACCAATATTTGCGTCTAGAGCCTTTGCATTGAGGGCTATCTGAAAACGGCTGTGGCGCTGAAGTTGCCTGTGAGTGTGGAGTTGGTGGCATGTGAAACCCGCATGTGGAGCATTCGTTTGTGTGGGATGCTCTACCAGGTTCATCCTAGATAATGCACTCAAAGGTCACTAAGCATAGAGTGTGAAAACTGAGTTTCCTTGAGAGCTGCTTGGAAGCCTGATGGTGTGTGAAGTTAGTGAGCCAAATGGAGTTGTTCTCCCACAAGAACCACTCGGCTGATCCTTCTTCAATATGCCCTTCACCAACATGCAGTGTTTCCTTGATTGAATTAGCTCTCACACCAATATTTGCGTCTAGAGCCTTTGCATTGAGGGCTATCTGAAAACGGCTGTGGCGCTGAAGTTGCCTGTGAATGTGGAGTTGGTGGCATGTGAAACCCGCATGTGGAGCATTCGTTTGTGTGGGATGCTCTACCAGGTTCATTCCTAGATCATGCACTCAAAGGGCACTAAGCATAGAGTGTGAAAACTGAGTTTCCTTGAGAGCTGCTTGGAAGCCTGATGGTGTGTGAAGTTAGTGAGCCAAATGGAGTTGTTCTCCCACAAGAACCACTCGGCTGATCCTTCTTCAATATGCCCTTCACCAACATGCAGTGTTTCCTTGATTGAATTAGCTCTCACACCAATATTTGCGTTCTA